>NC_052948.1:2317328-2419644 GCF_013358895.1 Oreochromis aureus
GAATGTAGATTCCACAACAAATTAAATACGATCTGTCTCAAGAATTCCTCACTGAATGAAGCATTCAAGAAAATAATAATAAATGTGATTTTTAGGGAAATTATTATCTTTATATTTTGTTATGAAGACATTAGAGTTCTGAGAGAAGTCTGAAAAGCAGAAAGCTGCCTTGAAGCCTAAATGACTGACTGACACTGAGCATCATCAGATTCAACCCCAACTCTGGACTTTACATCTTGTAGCTAAACATCAGTCACATGAAAGAAATGATGTCCCTCTTTTGTCAGCGTGGATGTGGAATAGGCCTTATTTTACGTTCACAGTGCTAGTGGGGATCACACAGTTGTTAGTGGAGGCACCACTTGCTGAAACACAGTAGTTGCAGGATTGGCTGATAAGCAATCGACGTCCAGAGCAGCGTTTGGCTGAGAGAATGCTCCACAACATGGTTTAGATCTTTAATGGCATCAACCTTGTTAATTCTAAGTGTGCTGTGTTTGAAGTTGGCTAATCCTGCTAAACTTATTCTGTAAATGATATGCTGATGTATGCGCATTATGCAAGAATTCTCTGTACGAGGATAAAATGCAAAAGAAAAGGAGCCCCACTGTTTTCACACCATTGCAAAAATGGATCAATAGTTCCTTATCAGTAGTTTGAAGTTGTAATAAAATTTACACTGCCTCTATAAAAATACCCATTTATTGCATTATCTACTATTCCTTGACTTCTATAGATAACCTATGTAAATTCCATGACTTTGGCTTGTAGAATACACCTAAGAGGATTCTGCAGCATCCGAGAAATTCCACTGGGATCCATGTAGAATAGGAAAGAATTATGGGAGAAGAGCTATAAGACCCACATGAAAGAAAAGAGACAGGATTTCATCTCAGACCAACGAGGGGCAAAGATTTATTTTCACATTTATCTAAAAGAAAGAATAAAACCTGTCCTATGATACATATACATGACAGTGTAGATACTCACTAATGCCATACAACACATCTTACTGAGATACCAGAAATAAACTCTTCACCACTTAGTCCAAGTTAGTACACGTAACGTTGTTTCAGGTCAAGTATTTTGTGAATGCATGTTTGAGGACGCGGCCAGCACCTCATCCACCTAACACATGACCGCGCAGTAATATTTGTCCGTATAAAACAAACCAAAAAACTGAATGTCAGTATCTATATCTGTCTGTACAAGTTGGTAGTAATTAAGTGTTGCTTCCATATCCACCCGTACAAGCCAGTTCTGGAACATGTATGAATTTAGGGTAAGAGTTATTTATCAGTCCTAACCATGTTGTTCATTGGAGGCTGCAGCTTAAAACACTAAATCAAATGCACCATTTAAACCGTACATATGCATAATTTGAATTTGAATGTGATTGATCATGAGCTCAGTATAAGACACAGTTTTAGCTTCAGTGTCATTAAAATGTAAGAACCAAGTGGATATTTAACTTTTACAATATTTAATCTTAAAGCGAGTCAGCTACAAGATGAAAGAATCAGCCAGAAACGATACTTTTTAATCAAATTACAGTAGCCAACATGATACTAGCAACATTGTTCCAACTAGAAGCCCTTTTTTCATTGACTTGCCACAGTAGGGAAAGCACAGGCTGAATTAATGATGGCCCAGTTTCATTAGGTGTCCCAGTAAACTATGACAGTGAACCAGCATGTACCTTCCTAATGAAATGTGGCCGTCATTAATACACCTGTTCGTCCCCCGCTGTGACAACTGAAAATGTACACCGGTGGAATAAGAATCCATCGTTTGTGTTTCTCTTTCAAGCATCCAGTTGTTTTTCATATTAATACGAGCAGCGTATTAAAAAGTGAACTTTCACCTAATCAGCATTTCACAGCTGTAACATTTCCTGCTCAGTGTGTGCAGCTTTTTTCCAAAACCACTGTAAAAACCCAGACTGGATTTCATTCCAGCATCACTTGACATTTATTGCGCATATATCTCGACTTGTTTTTGTCCCCTCTCTGCCCTAAATTGTCTGCAAATATATTTTTTTTAGCTCGAAAAGGTGGAGGGGACCCATTTTCCAATTACAGATCTTGTCTTTAGGTGTTAATTGCTGACTGACCTCTGGAGCTGTTATTGGATGCCATGCAGTTTTTTTAATAACCTCTAATCGCAGTGAAACAGAGAGCCATAATAGAGAAGTGCCAAGGTGCTTTTTAACACAGCATCCTTCAATAAGGTGTAATCTCATCCAAACACAGAAGCTAGCTGAATGCCAAGTCAGAATGCTCTTTTGCAAAACACGAGCCGCTGTGATTCATGCTCTTCCGGTACCGAATCGACACACCGTTTTTTATTGTTTGGGTTAAATTAGGTCAGCTAAGCAGCGTGGATCTTATTAAGAGTAGTGCTGTTTTGTTTCGGGGGTATTTTGGTGTTTGTCAGTGGGTTTTTCTTTTGTTTTTTTTTAATTCCCAATGAACATGTTTTAACATGGCAGAATGGAAAAAAAACACTAAAAGCAGAATTTACTCCAGAGTAAATAATGACTACACCGTGTTTTACTGCAGCCACACTGTATTATTGCTCCTTTCACATCTGTCCAGATCATTACATTTCACATTCTCCACATGCTCAGGAGCATCCAGGCCTACAGAAGTGCACTAAATTTTGCAAAGGGAATTAGCTCACGTCTTTCCTTTTCTCATACGTGTATGTTTTTATCTGTTTCCAGGCACTCCTCCAGCCACAGGTACCGGCACATTGATCATTCACCTGGAAGACTACAATGATAATGCCCCGTACGTCTTACCATCAGTAGCACGAGTGTGCGAGGACGCCTACGATGTGACTGTTGCTGTAGTTGGGGGCTGGGACAAGGACCTCCCACCCAACGCTGCCCCCTTTAAAATAGAACTGGGAAAACAGCCTGACCTGGACAAAACATGGAAAGTTACCCGGGTTAACTGTAAGTATTTCATTTTGAAATGAGATTCGTCCGTCTTTACACAGGACTAACCTGAGCTGTGACAGGCTAGCCTCTTCTCACGCCCAGAGCATCAAGTAGTGCTGTTCTATCAAAGCCACCAGTATCTCAGAACTACACACAGAGTGTCACCAAGCAGGTAAAGTTAGAATTTAGTGGGAATTTGCAGTGTGGGACAGGTTATTCAGAAAACCTGTAAGGAGAGGTACTGATTACAAACCATTATATGTGCAAACTGTCGTTCTACTTCAGGTTAAAGGTGTGACACAGATCACGAACTCTAAGGAGCTTGGAAAGAAAAGCGTCTGGACTTCTTTAGGTTGCTGGAAGACGTTTCACCTCTCATCCGAGAAGCTTCTTCAGTTCACAAATGCAACTTCCCGCCATCCACAAAGAGCAAATACAATAAGAACTCATTGAAGCTAAATTTAGTTTTTCTAGTGAAATAACCATTAAAACTGCAGTTTAATTTCATTTACCTTGATTTCAATTAAAATGATGGCTTGTAAGCCTTCATTTACAGTGTTTAAAATGAGAATGATGCTAAATATCTTTGTGTTTCCGCTGGGATTTATACAGTACTTTGCAAAAGTGAGCAAAATTGAAATTAGGTGTAACCATTTACATGGAAAAATATGAGGCAAAAACCAAGTTTGTACAATTCTAACAAGCTTGACGGTCAACATTTGGTGTGACTACCGTTATTCGTCAGTATAACAAACTATTGTAATATCTTGAAGCAGTCTTTGGGAACAGTTCTCTGTGCTTCTTAAAGAACAATGCAGAGCTCTGGGTGTTGGATGCCTTTTGTTCTGTTCTCTGTCAGGATCTGTTGAGGCCAATCCATAACTGGTAGAAAAGCACAAAGTGGAGTGGTATCCAGGTATCCACGTATGCTTTTGCTGCTTTGGCAGTATGTTTGGATTTCATGCTGAAATAAATCAGAAACCTTTCAGATGGTATTTGATTGTGGATCAGATGTTTAAATACAAGACTTATAGATGTAGACAGTAAATGGACTGATTCTTATGTAGAGCTTTTCTAGTCTCAAAGCACAACACGCCACATTCTCACATTCACTTTCTTCTATGATTTTAGGCGCTTACTAACTAACATTCACACTGCGATGGATCAGAGAGCAACGCAGGGCTAATATATTACCCAAGCATATTTGGCATGCAGACCAGGGGGAGAACCACCAACCTGCTCTGCCTTCTGAGCTGCAGCTGCCCCAGTCACTGTAGCACTTCTCTTCTGACCTCCACAAAGATCAGCTAATGTCTTTTTAAGTACAAACACTTTCTATGAGATGTGTTTTTTGCGTTTTTTTATGCAAAGTCAATCAAAATGCAAATGATCAGCCCAATATGTGGGCCAGGTGGACGAGGGATTAAAAATACATTTAAACAAAGAGGTGTACCAGCTCACTACAGATGTACTTGTGATAGTGAAACTGGGCTCACTCTCACATTGTTGCATTCAAAAGGTAGCTCTAAGTATACATTTTCAATGTCTGGGGTTGATATTATGAAGTTATCTAATTATGTTCAGTTAGAGTCTATTCCTAAATCTACCAAGTGATTTTGTGAGTGGAAAAAACCCCCCAAAACATACAACACACTTACAATAAGAAGTGAAGCACACTCCTGACATAGAAAGTTGTGATTTCTGCTACTAAAACTTCTCCTTCCTCCTCATTCAGACTTTAATTCTCTTTAAAATACAGCTGGGCGATATAAGATTTTTTCATATCACGATATGTTTTTTTCATTTCAGGCGATAACGATATATATCACGATATAAGCCAAATAACTATATTTGTAAGATTTAAATGTGCCGTTGCTCACAAGTAAAATGTGAAATAATCTGCAGCTTGTTTTGATTTAAATATTTATTTCCCATAATAAGTTCAACAGGGTAGATGTACTTAAGGAACATGAGACTTCAGTTTCAGATAAATAAAGGCAAATATTGCAAACTACACAAAAGGCAGCTGCTAAAGCGTTTAAGTTTCAAAATAGAACAAACAAAACAGACCACTAAATTGTCAATTCCACTTAGAAACAAAATATTAATTCTAAAAATAAATCTTAGTTTGTTTTACAGAAGAACAGACAAAATTGACTAACTTTTGTCAATATCAAATAAACTGAGAACTAAAAGGAAATTCTCAATCTCTCCTTGTTGTATAGCTTAGCTTTTCAAACAGTTTTAACAGTGACTTTAGTCTGACAAAAGCCGAATGATGAATCAGCGCTTTCAGTCAGAGATTGAGCATGCACCGCTTTATTGTATTTCCAGACTTGCTTTCGGCACAATTTACAGTGCACGCTACTCTGTTTTTGTCAGACTTGAAACAGCGAAATACCTTCACGCCACGGAACTTCTGTGGCCCTTCTGTTCGACAAGCTCTCCGGCATTGGAACCATCATCTGTTTTTTTCTTCGTAACTTTCGCCACGCCTCGGTTGATTTTTCTCTAGTCGGCAAACTCATTTCCTCCATTACCCGGCTGCACGGCTGCAAAACAAATACACATGTGCACCTTTGGCGCTTGTGCTGTACGTAACAAGTCACGTGACGTGACTCTGCGGCTGTGATTGGTTCGGCTCTGCGCTACTTAATTTGGATTGGCTGTTCTTTTTTTTTTTTTTAGGAGGACAAGAGAGATGAGGCCTATCGCAATAGTTTAATTTTTCTATCGAGAAAAAGTTATTTCGCAATACATATCGTTATCGTTTTATCGCCCAGCTCTACTTTAAAACAGATCATCTGCAATTACGTCTACCAGTGTTAAAGGAGCAATGCTAAATGACACCTTGTGTTTATATATGACAGTCTGCAGTATCTAATAGAAGTGCAGTGTTTGAAGATTTTGAAAGAGAGCGCACTACTCGGATACCATAATTAAGTTTACATAACAAAAAAATGGTTCTAAGAGTGAAATATGCCAATATGGATTAGTATTTATGTTCTACTTTCCTGGTCTTACCACGCAAAGTCCTTTGACGTGAAACCATACTCACCTCTTTATGTAGCCCTACATAGGGATGGGTACCGGTGTCCGGTGCCATGATGGCACCGGTTCTGACATAAACGGTAGTAACCAGACCGAAAAGCAGCGCACATTTCGGTGCTTTATTTCGGCTTTTTTTTTTTTTCCTGAGCCAATTCTAGCCAATCATTTTACGTTTCCGAGGATAGTAGGCGGGGCCAGGTACGTACGTTCTTTCAGAGCAGAGCTACAGATTAAAAATGCCCAAGGCGAAGAGGTCAAAAGTCTGGCTGTACTTCACAGCAAAAGGTGCAAACTCAGCAGCCTGCAACAAGTGCTTTAAGCTGATACTGTGATACTGTCAAAGGAGGTAACACCTCAAATCTGATGAAACACCTGGCGACGCATAGCGGGGTTTTTTAAAGCCGAGAAATTTGCCGTGTTTGATAGCTTGTTGCGAGACCTCACACCGTGCACATCTACTGCGGGTGTGGTGCCTGTTAGCGGACCCGGAGTTAGCAACATCCCCCCAAAAGAGTAGAGTCCTGGCCCCTAGCCCTGTCAGCGTAGCAGAAATGATGACGGATGATGATGGCAGCAGCAGCCGTTCTTCTCTGCGTGAGTAGCTTCATGTTGTTCGTGTGTAATTAACGTTGAGTATGCTAACCACGTTATTAAATTAATGCATGTAAGGTGAACTAGCAAACACCGTCGTTAGTTACATGCGGCTGTCTTCTTGTTTGATGGCAGATACTCCCTTCACCCTGGCCAAAAAGGCTAAAATGACCAAAGAAAAAGTGGAAAACAGTTAAACATGAGAGGTTTTTGGACAAAGTTTGTGTTTTTTCCATTGTTTAAGCACTGCTTCCAGCCAAGAGTGATACCATATATGCCCTATAGCTGCAGAAAAGGCTAACATTGTTATCTTTTTTACAAAAAAACAGCTAAACATGAGAGGTTTTTGTTTGTGTTTTTTCCATGTTTAAGCACTGCTTCCAGCCAAGAGTGAGAACATATATGCCCTATAGCTGCAGAAAAGGCTAACATTGTTATCTTTTACAAAAAAAACAGCTGAACATGAGAGGTTTTGGACCAATTTTGTGTTCTCCATTCTTTAAGCACCGGTTTGAGCACCGCTTTAAGCACCGGCACCGTTTCAAAAAGTACCGGTTTGGCACCGGTATCGGATAAAACCTAAACGATACCCATCCCTAGCCCTACATCTACAATTATTACCAATCAGGAGTCATTATTATTCTAACATGCTTGTCTTTGGACTGTGGGAGGACAGAGCACTGTAGGAAACGCCCACTCACACAGTGGGAGAGTCAATATACTCCACACAGCAATCCCATAGCTGACCAGAAAAAGTGAACTCGGTGCTGGCCACCGCACCACCTTTCCTCTCCTAATAACCTCAATAGACTGACAGTCACTTTTCTCTTTTTTTGTATGTATGTATGTATTTCTCTTTCTCGGGGGGTTTAAATCACTTTTCACTGAGTGGCTGGAAAGTAGTCCGGGGAATCTACAAGTTTAAAGGAAAATCTGAGAGAAGTGTTACAGAAAACTGGTACTCTGGAATCAGTTTCATGTCAAAAATGTTTAAGGGTCAATTCATCCGAGTACAATTTGATACCCTGTCACACAGTGTTGATTTGGACCGTCCAGAATGGTGGAACAGTCATAACTGGAGAGATTCCTACAGATCACATGATAAGGATGAGGAGAAAAACGATGCGCCGAGGGAAGCGGAGAGGAGGCTAGACAGACAACCAAGACATTGAATCAGGGTTGCATGACCGACAGTGCTGTCTGTGTTTGTTTGAGTGACAGACCAGAGCTAAAACCTGCCCAGAGGTATTAGCTGTGACTGACAGCGGAGGAGGGGGGTACAGACACTCCTCAATCACCACCGCTGGAAGAGACAGATAGGGCCAGCAGAGAAAGAACCCATTCCCAGTGAAATAGACTGGCGCTGTGCTCATCTCAGCTGTGTCCCTGTGTGTGCTTCTGTTTGTGTGCACGCAGCACCAGGAGAGCTCGTGGCTCTGCCTTGGCAGTATATTTCCAGTGTAAGAACAGCTTGATGTTTTTATGTGGAGGGGTCTTGACGATACACGCAGACAAATGCAGTTACAATTAAAAGCTTGCAGAGATATTATGGAATATCTTTCTGTATTCCTCACTTTAAATTTCTCTTTTAAAGTGTTCTGATGGAAGTCAGTAAAAGTTGTGCAACTTAACTTCATCATCAAGGCTATCTACAGTCAGCAAGGATCAAAACGCTAACAGACTAAAATAAGTTTTCTGCTTGAATCCAGCACACGGACAATCTGCAAACCTTGAAGTTCTTTAATGGTCTTTTCGATATTCTTCTGCAAGGGAAAAGTTCAGCGTGTGTGGAAAGTGTTGAGGGCTGATGTCAGTATGGATTTGTATGTTTGAAATTATGAACAGTCTCTGCAGCAAGTGCACAGCTGCTGTTATCCCAGGGGGGAAAAACACATATCAGTCAGTCACCACCTGTGCTGCTTAGAGTCACACTTTGGCCCAATCCCTTCCTTTCCCGTCCTTTCTTCGTTCTGCGGCGCAGTATCGTGTGTTAAAACTGTTTATCTTTCTATATGCCTCATAGCTGATAATTAGCTGACACATAAACAAAGTAGGGGGGAAGTGCATGAACTTCCTTCTTTGTACTTTTAAAAATACTCTCAGAAATAAAGGCTGGAAGGTTCTGGATTCATTTAGGACGTGGGTGGGGGTCAAAAAAGAAGGCAGGCTGGGAATAAAATAGCTTATCTTATAATTGAAAAATAATTAATTGTTTACAAAACCAGCAAGTGTAAAAGATGGGCAAAGCTACGATGTGGTGAGTCAACAAACGTTGACCAACATAGAGAAAAAAGGGATGTCTTGGTTTTTTTGTTTTTGTCATTGATTTGTCAAAAAAGAAATACTGATTCTTTTTTCTCTAACGAGAATTATAATTGACAAAATGAACATCACATTGTATCCAGTGAGATTTAAAACTATCACCTGAAACCATAAACTCATCAAGAAAGTGCTGCTGAGGTCAACGAAAGGGAGCCGATGTCTGTTTTCTTACAGAATTTAATTCGACTTGATTTCTTTTTCCAACCACAAGAGAAGAAACAGAATGTAGATTTATGGCACCTCAATACTGGCTTTGCTTTTCAGACCTAGAAGCGATGTCCACACTAGAGACAAAATAATCTCTAAGAGATACAAGTTAAAGTTTCCATTGGAAACTGCAGCAGCGTGTCAGCTGTTCTTTCTCATCAAAGTGGTGATAAAGACAGAGAGCTCAGCATTAGAACATCCCAGTCCTCTGTTTTATATTTACCTGCTTTTGTTCAGAGTTGATGGAAATGACTCGTAAGAATGTAGGACAAGGGCACATGGCCCTACTTCCAGGATCCTTGATGTGTAGCAGTACATTTTTTACTTGCAGTATTATTATTTTGCAGAGGATAACCTAAAGCATGGACGAGAGCTGTAGGAAACTTCAGGAACTCTATGTTGCAGTCATGCACATGAACAAATGCAATTGATCAAATTCATACAGAACCGACCCAGAATCTCAAAGTGAATCCCCAACCACTGCTCTCCCAAGAGACACTTTAAGATAGTGCCTGTTAGACTCAGTTTTGTTGGCTCCATAGTCTACAACAACAACTTCACTACTGCCCTAATTGGAAGCATTCCAACCTTCAATGCCCTAAAATGTAGATAAAAGATGAATGACACTTCAGAGCTCTAAAGAAAAGCAACATTATAATAATAATTGTTCTTCCTCACACTGCTATGGCACTCACAGTCACCAAACCACAACCCAAATGTGTACTTGTGAGAGAATTGAATGTTGCACCACTACAACTACCATTGTTCAGTCAAGGAAGCAAACATCTTCTGGTTCAGTTCATAAAACTGAAAATGGTGTCAGGCTTTACATGAAGTCATGATCAGCTGTGTGGCAGGACTCGAACACAAAAAGGTGAATTCAAAGCGGCTGCTTTATTGGCTGGAAAAACTAACATCAAATACAAAACTAAACTAGAAACAAGAAACTCTAGAAAACAAACCAGGAACTGAGAACTAGGAATTGGCTCGGAACACGGAGGGAAAACAGCATTGTGAGGGTAGGACGCGACAAAGGGCAGCGTAAAACACAGCGCTTAAATACACAAGAATGGGAAACAGGAGGGAAACACAGCTGGGACTAATCTGACATAATGAGACTCAGAACACTGAACACAGGACACGAGACTACCAAAGTAAAACAGGGAACACAAGACAACCACGGAGATGAAGACTTGACCAGGAGGCTGATAGGGAAGACACAGGAGAAGCACGAGCATAGAGAGTTTGAGACTAAACAAGAAAGGTATAGCACAGGAAAGGCAAAGAAACAAAACCAAAGATCTAAAGATTAATCAAATACAACCAGACACTAACAGAAACAAACAATATTAATAAGCAAAAACCAAACACTGAGTCACAGGACTCGGGACCGTGACGGGTCATTTATTGCCAGGAAGGTTTTCTGTAACTTTTCACCAATCTGAGTACAGGGAGCAACATGTCCTGTTGTGTCTGATTGTACAGAGGAAGGCACCCGAATGTTCAGTTTGTTATTCATCATGTACAAATCAGAGTGTGACAAAACTGTAAAAACCTATCTGAACATATTGATCTGTGGGGGGTTTGTGTGAAGAACGTTTACTGCTTAGTGTTGGCTCATTACGTTATTTTGAGCACAGAGTTAAATGACAGATTTTCTAAATAAACACAATTCTTAAACCTGCCTGTTTTAGAGCTCTCAGCTCTGGCAGACAGGTAAAATGTGTTGCTATGCATATTGTGACACATTTCAGCATGAAGTGCACCAGTTTCAGTATGTTCTGTTGTGTCTGTTGAGGAATTTTAAAGTATGATGCAACAAAATGTAATGAATCTGATGCAACTTAAATGGTGGTAATTTCCATTGCTTCAGTCAGGAATGCCTTTGCACCTGGTTACTTTGTGTTTGTAGCACACACGCATATTTAGTTGTGCTTTGCAAAGGAGCTCACTGTTTATGTAGAGAAGATGGACATAACTGTGAACCCCATCCAATTTTTTCTTTGTCTTCCACAGCGACGCACTCCCAAATCATGCTTCTGCGCAGTCTGAAGAAAGACAACTACCAACTCCCGTTGCTCATCACGGACTCAGGGGTACCCCCTTTGTCCAATAATACAGAGGTCAAGGTTCAGGTTTGCATCTGTAATAAGAACCGGATGCATTGCAGCTCGGCCCACTCCCATCATGCCAGGTTTCTTGTGCCGCTCGCAACACTCCTGCTCACCTTACTCTGTAAGTACCATCGCAACTAACTCCCACAACAACAGAAAACTCAAGTTTTTTGTGTATTTTTTATTTTCTCCTCAGTTCAAAAGTGAATTCCTGCTGATTCCAGTGCAGATTTGGGTACGAAATCAATGCAGACAAACATCGAGCATCATTTTATTTAGGAGCAAAGCAGTTTTTGCACTTATGTTCACGTGCAAAGAAAAAGGATTTGAATTCTTTGCCTGGGAAGAAGACATAATGTAATTCAAGATGCACAAGTGTGTCTTGTACATTTCATGTTTCTATATTTCTTGCCTACAAGCCTAAGGCGCTCCCAAGGAAGTCAAACTTGAATTTACTCTAAATATCTCATTTAAGCCAAGTGATGGTATGAATAATTCAGCCTTCTCCATTTACAGCACGTACGTAATGGAGGACATCCAACAGCTAGTTTGGTGAGAAGAAAAATCATTTGCATCTTTAAGGCCCCAGATCCCGTTCTCGCTCTGTCTGGGCTGGTTCTCTGTAGTTTATAGGCGAGCTCGCTGTATGCCGGCGGCTGTCTACAGCAGGAGGGATGGTGACAGAGTAAAGCGAGAGAAGGAGATGATGAGGAATGAGAGGGTAAAAAAAAATAATGTGATGGATGGGAGGAACGGAGAAGGAATTTCAGCCCTGAAAGATGAGTAGCTGTAATTATTCCATCTTTGTTCTGCTAATTTGTGTTTGACTGTAAAATGTTTTACTTCTGATTGTGCGACAAATCACAGCCATCCTTCCCTTTGTCCTCCCAGCTCTCTTCCCCGTCTTCTTCTACTGATCTTAACACATCTTTCCTCCCTTTTTCTCATCTCCTGTCAATCCTGTCAAACTCTCTTCCCTCAGCCTCCTCTGCCACAGTTTTTTCTGTACCACTTGTCTTGTGCTTCTCTGTTTAGCCGCATTTTCCCCATAATCCTTTGCTTGTGGGCAGCATCTCTGCTTTTCTTTTTCTAGCTTCTAGTACGACTCAGTGATCTTCTTATGGCTATAGATCAATCTGTCTATGGATGCATATCTTTTCTCTGAATACTCATTCCCAACAGATAACTGTTACGTGTTATGGAAGCCATTGTTTGAAGCGGCGCCTGCACCCACTCCTCATCTTCTTCTGATTCAGCTATGTGCACTCAGTTACCTGCAACTTCTTCAACTCGTGATTCACAGGACACAAAGTATTAAATTAAAATGATGGCGTGTAGCAAGCAGCGGCATAAGCATGCCGTACGACAGCGTTGATAGGCCATTAGTCGCGGTTTCACTGCGACACACTAATCATAAGCTGATGCTGCATCAGCGTTCAAGGACAAACAGCCACCTCTTGGAAAGTTTTATGGCAGTGATCCTGAGACTATCCCAGCTGGAGCAGTCAGGTTGCTTTTAACAGACGACTCCTTTTTCAGAGGCAGCTTCCTATATGGGGTTTCCATGGTACCACAAACATGCATCTGAACTCGAAAGCCTTCTAATTGGTTGACATGCCAAGGATGATATTAGGAGAGTCTTTGCCACAGATGTCCTTTTTGCACTGAACGACAGTAGCCTTCATTACTCTACTGTAACTAGTGCAGTGATAGACGGTGGCATTCATTAGCCAAATAGGTTCTCCAGAACACGGATTCTTGGATGCTTGTTCCGGAGGCTGTGTGTGGATCCGCTCATTTGGCCCGGAGTACGTTTGTGTAGTCAGAACACACGTTGCAGACAGTGGAGTTACCCCAGAGCTGGAGGTTGAAGATTACAGACAGAGAGGAAACAAGAAAAGTGTGTGTGTGTCTGTATCTCTACTGGGAATCTGAGACAGTATTACAGCTCAGCAACAGAGGTTCCACCAATTCAGACACAGAACATCTCCACACACACACACACACACACACACACACACACTGCGGGAGCTCAGAGAGATGACTTCTGCTCAAGCTCATCACACAGACCTGTGCTGGGGGACAGATAGAGGGGACTGATCACTGCAGTGTGTAGTCAGATAGTCTGACAGAGAGCCAGAGAGTATCCTGTTCCAATTCCCTTATCTCCAAACTGAACTCTGACCCCAAAAGAGAGAGATGAGGGGAAGAAAAATGAAAAGAGCCAGAGGAGGAAGAATGGGAAAAGGAGAAGAAAGCATAAAAGTGTGCAGATTAAACTCTTTGTTTTTTGCTCGCTGGGCTACAGGCATGCAGAATGCATGGCCGGCACAACAGCTATCTTAATTCTTCTGTTTCCTTGTATCTGCAGCTCTCCTCACTCATCCTTCTTCTCTCCTAATCCCCAACCACGTCTACTAAATATTTAATCCATAAAATAATTGGCATCCACAAATCATTTCTTCAGGTAAAGCACGCGCGGTCATGTCAGTGAACATAACGAGGAAGTATCTATATTAAATATGTCTGCAATCTGTTTACTGCCTGGAAAATGTTTACGCTGGAGGAATTGGCAGACTGCTTGCAATCAGCGTATTTAATGTTTTTTACCTCAATATCTACATTTGTGGACTTTATTTATGGCTATGTTTAGAAAGACGGAGGTCTTTGTTAAACATTTAAAAAGGCAAGCTGAGGCAGGAGACACACAATAATTAAAATGCTTCCCTTAACTGGGCATTTTTGATTTTCAAGCTAGTGTTTTCTGTAGAACAGGCCAATCAGATGTTGCCATTATGTCAAAGCGTCTTGCACACACACAAGTTGTCCTACGGCGCTACGATACACCATCTTCTACCTTTCCAGCCTCCTAATGTGGACTATGTCTCTATAAAACAGGATTTTTGTCTCTCTGTTTCCATGGCATCAAAGCAGGACTGCTAAAGGACACCTTGTGCTCATCATCTATTTAATTTTTTAAGACTCTATATTTGTCAAAATAATAAATATGTGAGACTGTCTCCTCAGCATGTGTGGAGGAGACTATTATTAGACTTTTATTAAAGGCTTATGGTCATGTTTTAAGGCTGAGCAACCTCTGACAGCCATGCCAGCACATAAAATGAACATTGGCGTCTCCACTTTTAGATGGAGCTCATTAGATTTGTTAGGAAGCTTCTAGGAAATGCAGCTTCCTAACAAATGTTTAACTATGTAAACTATGATTAAGAGAAGTGTACCTGTGTGCTATCTTTACTGCATCCAATGGAAACACTACTGCACAGTTTCCCTAAAAAAATGATGTGGAGTCAACTTTCCATGTCACACTTAATCAGGTTAATGCAAAAGTTTGCACAGATGTCATTCTGCACAGTGAAGCTCAAACATAAGTGAAATTATGAAAATAAAATGTAGAGGCTAAGTCTACGCTTGAAGCCACTGAGGTGTTTGTTGGCGGGGGTGACGCGATGTCACCGGTATGAATTAACTTATTAAACTTGCTACAGTCCAATAACTCCAGCCGTACTTATCTTGTCCTTTAAAATCTTTATTCCAACACCATTTACCATAACAGTGCAGCGGTCACAAACTGGTGGCTTCCTGCTGATCAACAACACCTGCCGCTAATTACGTGTGTCTACCTTAAACACCTTCACATAAACACACCATACCGGAAAGCTTAAAGGTGACCTCTAGAGGCATACATAAGGTACCAACCCAAAAGTGGCTTGTTGTGGAAATTTTAACAATAACCTGCAACACAGCCAGTGAGCTTGATTTGAAGTGGGTTTTAATAAACACATTGCAATGTGGAGAGAGCATCCCAGTGAAACACCAGGACCATCGTTGAATTGTGGCCACCGCCCTCACATCTTATATACAGAAACACAGACAAAGAACATCCACAAACTCTTACATGTTGGCCCCTCTCACGGGGGGCTACACCTCCTCCCTCACAGAGAGAATTATGACCTTGTTTTCTGCTTGGCCTTCACCTAAGGATTTACATCCCTGATAAGCAGAAGGAGTCTCACTATCTGTTTAACGTCTCCCATTACAATGGCCTCACTGTGTTAACATTCCACATGCATGTAAACTAGTGACAGGAGAGCTCTTACTATAGTAAAGTGAGAAAGTGATATTACTATAACTAACGTGATATGATTAAATATGTGATTAATACATGAGAAAAGAAATGTTCCACTACAGGCTCCAACATAAAAAATAAATGTATAAGACAAGTTACATTGAACGTAACTATATTCATTCATTAGATCAGTCTTTTTATGACTTTTCTTACACTAAATATATACTAATAAATGTAAGTTAGTAAGTAACTTACTTACTTACTTATAAATGTGTCAGAATAACCAGCTGAAGGGGAAAAAGAGAGAAGCAAAAAGTTATTTGGACTGAGGGTAATTTATCAATCTAGTGTTTGAGTGGCGCTCAAGGAGAAAAAAGAGAAAATGACTGTAATCTGAAAGGGCGATCTTAACCTTCAGTTCAGTATTCTCTCTAAAGCGTTCAGTAGGTAGAAATAGTATCAATGGACAAGAACGAGAAAAGAAAACTGCATCATCTCACCACCTCTATGTCAGATTTCCCTCTTTGTTTTGTATTAACTGGAACCAAAAGAGTCATGAAGCATGTACTTAATATAGCAAAGAACTGTCTCCAATCTCAACTTATCCCACCTTCATCCATCCATCCCCATGTCCTAGCTTGCTTTCCGCATCAGCTCTCAGCCACATACTAAAGCATCACTGGGCTTGGTTTTCACACCAATACATAATATATGTAACCCCGCTGGACGAATACAGAGTACAAGTGTGTGCCTGTATTTGCAGTGTGCCAACATATACTGTGTCTTCTAATGCTCAACAACCCTTTGTTTGTACTTGCAGGATTGGTAGATAAATCCCAGGGCTTTGCGGGGGCCTACTTCCACTCCCTCCCACTGTAACGCTTTCTTTGTAGTTCCCTGTGCCACAGACTCACACAAAAATCACTTTGTATACACAAATTCACAAAGATTACCATGAAAGTAGGACACAATTACAGTATTATTCTATAGTCCTGTAGGAGAAAATACATCCAGATATATTAGGCAAACGCACATACAAATACACGTTTAGATGTAGGGTGCTAAATCTCTATTTCCTAAACGGCACAAAAGTGATGTCAGTCAGGTTTTTTTCCCCACAGGCTACAAGATGCACTCAAAAACTAAAGTGACTCATAAGAAGGAGTCCTAATTTTAGAATTACAAGGAATATTTCTTCTGTTAATACAACTCACAGGTGGAATACTATTATAGATGACCACACTGCCCCCTATCAGTGTATATGTGAACTTGCGTGCCCAGTACAGAACATGCAGTATCTCCCTGCGGCAGCCTCACTGTTGCAAAAGAAAAAAAAGTTCAAAGTTGATGATGTGAGGCTGGAAGCAGTAAGTATCCAATATGGACAGTATATAAATCGGGTGTATTTTAGTGGTGGTAGTGTGGACTTTGCTGGATCTTGAAGATTAATATGTTGTGGCCCAGAGTGACTTACTTTGCTTATTTGGCTTATGTGAAATGAGTAGATAAAATGAAAACTTGTAGTGGAAGGAGCGCCAAAGTTCGTACTCTTTTTTTGCTTTCTCAATCCCGCATTTCATCGTACCTGCTCCGAGTCAACCTAGGAAAGTCTTCCAGCTCAAACTGCATGCTAGACTCTTTTCCTCCCAGGATTACAAGCTTCAGCTGCATTAATGCACTGCAGAGAACCGCAGATTTTCTCTGTGTTTCTCTGTGTTTTCAGCAAGTGTAATGATGTAATTCCAAGGGTATAGGCGAGAGAGAGAGAGACAGTGAGAGGGTGGAGTAAAAACAAGGCATTTATCATTAAACACAACAAACAACTCCCAGCCCAGATGCCACTAATTTACCTCCATCCTTCTGGGGTTTTAGACCACACTATTCCTCCTTTCTGATCCCTCGCTTTGCTCTGACAGCCACTTTTCGTCTTCCTTCTCTAGCTCTACACTAATCCCCTCCCAGCTACTGAGACAGGATGTTTAGGGGCTTATTTACTCTTGTATAAATACAACTTTTTCATAGCTTTCCTTAAAGAGGCCGCACGCCAGAAAGATGTGTATGGCTGAATCTCTTCCTTCACCGAATCACGCCGTGAAGATCTTTGAACCAAGATATGAAAAGATACATTAGAGCTTTTGAAGAAGTGCCCTGTGCCCTAAGACAACAGGCTTGAACCAATTGAGCTCTAACTGTACTGTAATCAGTGCTCTGATACCATCAGAGTGTATTCATAAATAATGACAAGTAACTTATACTACTAGAAAACACAGAGTAACATGGAAACTGTACGTGTTGACATTTTTGGGACACCAAAAACGTTGCTGTATTTGCTTTAAAGATGTTTGAATAATTTCTTGATCATCAGCAAGTCATGCTTAAAGGCTTCATAAATAGTTAATGATTATGAATTTGTTGCATCAGACAGCCCTCATGTATTATGTATGATTTATTGCTACATTTGTACATCTTGTAAATGGCAGAGACACGTAGGAGCTTCTCAGTCCCCAAACTAGAAGCAAAAGTCAAGAAAAATGTATAAGCCAGACAAGGTAATGCAAATTTTAACACCAGCCGCTTGATTTCCACAGCCGGGCAAATTCAGTATTAATATCAGCCCCTGAAAAGAATTCTTACAGCTTACTTTCATTACAGGTTAATAATAATTATGGTAGTGTCACATTTAGATTCCAGGACCTTAGTACTGTGCACAGTTTTATTCACACTTTACATAGAATCTAACTATTATTACAAGTATATACTGTTGAACTACTGAGCCTTGCCTACAGGCTTTAACATTTGGATAAATCGGTGCAAACAGTTAAAACAGAACTTTTAGTTTGCTTAATCTCTTTTTCAACAACATGAGAAAGCTGACTGTTATTAATTTTAGCAATAAGGAGGCAAAGAGACAGCTCCCTGTTTACATCAGGGGAGCTGACATGGAGCAGGTGATAAGCGTTTCTCTTGGGAACCAATTTTACAAAATACTCATACTCGAGGCACATGTCCATCTTGGTAAATCAAACTCAGAAACAGCTCTATTGCTTTTCTTTAATGTCTGCAGTGTTGCCTTCTGGTAGTACAGTCTCGTCAGATCCGACTACCTTCCTTCAGTTTGTTATCATCCGACTACACTTCTCCACTCTGAATGATATTCCAATGTTGCATTTGTAGATCCGTGTGGTATGGATCAGTGAATCAATGTCTCATTCATTCCTGGCATACAGCTTCCATGTAGAGGAGGTGCCTAACGGTTGCTCCATTCCATAGTGGGTATGTGTAGCCAGCCTTGCTAATGATCTGGCTGAGGGGGTTGTGTGGAACAGCGCTGGTGACAGAGCATCTCCTGGTGAATCACTAATTTGATGGTGACTTGTGCAGTCAGCTTGAATTGGGCTTCTCCAGCCACATCCTGATGAAGACTTTTATGCTCCTGTTAATCTTTTATATTTGTAGGTTGCTCAGTCTGGTCTTACAGTCTTAAGTTATTGCTCTATATACCAGGAAATGGTGTTTGGCTTGTACTTTTTTGTCTTGTTTGCTCCTGTATTGTTCATCTTAGCCACTATGATGCCTGACAGGAGCTTCCATGTTGTATCGAAGCAGGTTGTTGGATCCCTGGGAATCAGGACTGATCAACTAGACACCAAGCATTGTTGTTATGTGAGCATTATTCTTCCATATGCTTTTCCACTATTGATGTATCTTCAGCCTTGGTGGGGCAGTTCTAATAATGTTTTCCTTCCACTCCACCCAAGTAAACCTTGATGGTTGAGTGGAGAACATCTTTTTTGTTCTCCTGGCTTCTTTCTCACTGGTATACCTCTTCAAGCAGCTATACAAGGCTACGAGTCTTTGTTTTGCAGTTTCTAAGACCTCAGAGTTGGGCAGCTTGTTGTACTTTTTGGCATTCCTTTCTTCATCACTTCTTTCCACAGTTTTGATAGTTGGCAAACCTCCCTCTGTACTGCCTTGATCTTGACCTCTAGTTTTCTTCTCCATGGAGGGTTCTGCTCCTTTTGGCTGTTCATCTTATAGACAAGCATCTAAAGGCTAAAGGATTACTGCTCCCATTGTGTAGATCGTCTGGTTAGTTTTAATGATGGTCGCAGTAGGCATTGTCCATAATGCTGCACTCACATCTTCTAGTGGTCTTTCAGGCGAGTACTTCATAGTCATAGAGTGACCAGGTTTCCAGTTTAGCCATGTGTGGCGTGGGTGTGGTCTCTGGCCGGCTGCAGAGGAGGGGTGACGCAGGGGCGGGGTGAACAGGTGTGCTGAGAAGTGAAGGTGATTGTCACTCTTTATATATTCGCAGTGACAGTTGGAGGCGGAAGAGCAGACGTGACAGCAGATAGCGGGAGTGACTGTGTCCCAGTGAACCTAAAACCACAGTATTAATAAAAGTATTGCTGTCCCCACACCTGTGTCCCGTGGATGCTTTACAGGACGAATGTTACACCATGATTTATAGATATTCCCCTCTTGCCCCTGGGGGCGCCTCTACCAGAGGTCTGGGAGCTTGACAGTCCTGCGTAGTATTTTTGCTGTTCCTAGGACTGCGCTCTTCTGGACAGAGATCTCGGATGTTGTTCCTGGGATTTGCTAGAGCTTGGGTGTCACTGGATCGAGTGCTCCGATTGCCACTGGGACCACTGTTACCTTCACCCTCCACTTCTTCTTCGAGTTCTTCTCTGAGTCTTTGGTATTTCCCAAGATTCTCATGTTCCCCCTCTCAGATGTTGCTATCACTCTGTATAACATCTGTCATTATGACCGTCTTCCTCTGCTTGTCCACCACTGCTATGTCTGGTTAGTTTGCCATCACCAGTTTGTCTGTCTGTATCTGGAACTCCGACAGGATCTTGGCTCAGTCATTCTTGACCACCCTCGGGGGGGCTTCTCCCATTTTCACCTCGAGACTTCCGATGTATCCATATACTACGCTAACCTTGGTTATGGCGTTCCATGTATGCCCTGCCTGCTAGCATCTTGTACCCTGCTGTCTCAGTGCTGGATTGTCTCAGGGGCATCTTTACACAGCCTGCACCTGGGGTCTTGCCTGGTGTGGTGGACCCCAGCCTCTATGGATCTTGTACTTAGTTCCTGTGCTGCCATGATTAGTGCCTCTGTGCTGTCTTTCAGTCCAGCTTTGTCCAGCCACTGGTAGGATTTCTGGATGTCAGCAACTTTTTCTATCTGCTGGAAGTACGTCTGTCCTTCCATGATGGTTCCTGTGTCTTTGTGCGATGTAGAAAAGGTGAATGGATGGTCTCTGCATGCAGGGTTCCCACCTTGAAGGATGGAGGAGGAGGTGTGATGATGTGGGGGTGCTTTGCTGGTGATACTGTTGGGGATTTATTCAAAATAGAAGACAGACTGAACCAGCATGGCTACCACAGCATCCTGCAGCAACATGCCATCCCGTCTGCTTTGTGTTTAGTTGGACCATCATTTATTTTTAACAGTACAATGACCCCAAACACACCTCCAGGCTGTGTCAGGGCTATCTGACCAAGATGGAGAGTGATGAAGTGATGTGCCACACAGTCACCTGACCTGAACCCAATGGAGATGGTTTGGGATGAGATGGAGCGCAGAGTGAAGGCAAAGGGCCAACAAGTGCTCAGCATCTCTGGGAACTCCTTCAAGACTGTTTGGAAACCATTTCAGGTGACGACCTCATGAAGCTCATGGAGAGAACGCCAAGAGTGCAAAGCAGTAATCAAAGCAAAGGCTGTTTAGAAGAAACTAAAATATAAAACTTGTTTTGAGTTATTCCAACTTTTTTTGTTTACTACATAATTCCAGTGTGTTCATTCATACTTTTGATGCCTTCAGCGAGAACCAAAAATGTAAATAGTCATGAAAATAAAGAAAAAACATTAAATGAGAAGGTGTGTCCAAACCTCTGACTGATACACACACAGACACACACACAGACACACACACACACAGACACACACACACACACACACACACACACACACACACACACACACACACACACACACACACACACACACACACACACGGAGAGCGCAGTAAGGCTTATTAACATAGTTTCTGTCTTCCTTTATAATGCTTCTCACTCCTTGCTGCTGCAGTGCGTCTGTGTTCAGCTTGTAGCCATGACATACCTGAGTTAATCTAGTGTCACCTTCGTCTCCTTTCAGCAATTAGACAGGCCGGGGAATCTGCTGCTGCTCCCTCCAGTGTCCTGATTGTTTCTCACCTCCTGCAGCTTGTTAAATTTAAACTTTACACATTAAGCTGTTGCTTTTACCCACAGAGACTTACCATAAGTGAAAATGGCAAAGTCAACATCTGTGATGTGCTGTGATATTTAAATAGATCATTCATGGTAAAAGAAGGTGTGAGCTGGAATGTATTCCTTTTTTCTATTACTATAAGATGAAAACTGATTCACTTTATGACATCGGCTGGAGAAATGAAAGGGGAACTAAAGAATATGAATGTAAACATAAATAAATGGGGAAGTGAAAGGTACTGTTATATCACTTACACTGTTAACACTGTCTTATATTTATAACACATCTATATGTACATCCATGTTTGACACTCCGCAGTAAACAGTGTGAATAAAGAAATTTAATGTAACATAAATATAAGACATAATATAAAGAACTTGCTCATAGGGGGTCATGTGATCGTTGGGCCTTTCTCTGTTTTCTTTCTATTATTGTTTGGTCTTTACCTTACATTATAAAGCACCTTGAGGCGACTGTTGTCGGGATTTGGCGCTATATAAATAAAACTGAATTGAATTGAATGTCAAGGCTTGCATCTACTTGTCTTTGTTAGATAAAGAACAATGCTGTCAGACTCTCACTAGGCTTGCAAACCTAGTATTTGAGTTTCGAGTACCTTCAAGTACTTTAAATAAGCCTTAGATATTCAGCTAACGCAGAACTCTATGTTTTGGAATGATACTGTTTCATTTTACAGTGTTAGGCACAATTATAGCTCACTTTCCTCAAGATAGCTTCATAATGTCACAAAGAGACAGAAAGAGAGGTAAAGATAAGGGAGTGCTTACACAGAGAAATGACTGAAAGGCATGCTGGCATGTCAAATGCATTGTTTTTTTTGACTGATACTGACTGCCAACTTATTATACAAAGCACACAAGAGCTGTGACCGTAACTCATGCACCCACTCATGTGCTGACAATGGAAATCCATAAAGAATAATGCAACAGTAAACGCTTTAGAAAGAAAAACTAGCTATGACAAATTGCCACCTACAAATTTGTTGTTTTATACACATTTTGTTGCATGCATTTAGCTAGATTAGCAGTAAAAGGCAAGGTTTACAGGTAAGACTGTTAAGTAAGGAAAAGTGCTGTATACTGAGCTGTTATTAAAAAACATAGCATAAGCTTCAAAAGGTAAGTACACTACAAGTGTTACATTAAAGCTATTAAAATACAAAGTATCAGACAGAAAATATCAGACAGCTGTGTGTGCTGGAACTAGGTTCTCCTTCATTCTGCAGGCTGCATTTTAAGGTTTTAGAAGATTTAACCAAACATGGGACAAGAAATGACACAATTTCTTATGATCCAATCAATTAAGTAATAAAGACAGTGAGAAAGTCTATTTTGAAGACCTCCAGTAAGGTGCAGTGATGTGAGATTTGGACAATAAATGTGCCGAGTTCCTCTGGTGGAAGGAGCTTAGGAAAGTAAGAGGAGAGCTGTCGATGTTTTTGTTTCATTTGTGGCACAATATACAGTATACTGATTATGTTCTATTTTACTTCCTCGACTGTAAGGGGACCAATTAGCTGCTTATCTCTGTCGACAGTGCACATTCACATAAAGAACCTGAGAATCCCCCTTCTTAGCATGGATTCGTATGAATTAACACAAAATAATGTGGATTAGTGGAGCAGGTGTTAAAAGTAAAAGTTGAGCTAATTTATTGTTACACTATGTTTAGTATTATTAACTTGTAATTCTGTTTAATTCAATAAAGTGCTGATGAATGGACTCAAACAGCACGGGTGTGTGACTAAGACTCTGTCCAAAACATGCCGTATCCAATATATAATCACATTATATCAGAGAAGAGATAAAAACTGAGGTAATGGAAGAAAAAGAGGAGGCAGGATAACGAAAATGGCAAACAGGAATAAGGGTTTCTATCCAACACTCAGCCGTCTCCAGACATATCAGAAATAGAAGGCAGACTATGCGGAGATGGCTGCCAGAGAGGCAATCAATAAACTTTCACATTTCATGCTGCAGTGTGCGTCTGTGTGCGTGCGTGTGCCCGCTGTGTGTATTTATGTGACTATATGCGTTGCTGTATCAAATTTGAAACTACCTCACTGAAAGCAGTTGTGCCAGACTGATGAGACAAGCTGTCACATTACTAGAAAATGTACCCGACTACACCCTCCCCATTCCTTTGTATCACTGTCCAAACCCAACATGTGACCTTTGAGGTTCCCATCATGATGTTCGGGCTTGGCTGCGGTCGAACATCATATTTTTGGCCTCAGGGCAGTCCTCAGTACTCATTCTGAAGTAAACTTTTAAGTATTATACAGATACACATCAGTGCCCAATTAATCTTAGCAGCAGTAGGTCTAGTAACCGCCTCTTAATGGCAAATCAAAAGCTCGGCATACTAGTCTGTGCTCTTACGTTAGGGAGAGCTGCTTGTATTGATCGACCTGTCCAGAATGCTAAAGAAGGTACACACTGACACCGTTTTAGTGTGGACGTTCACATTAAAGACAATAACGTGGTTGATGGTGCCTAAAGGCGGCCTAAGAGCGAATAGCTCTAACTTCTCTCTTCTTTTCTTATTGAATTTTTAATAATGCGATAGCATCACCTGTCCTGTGTAATTGATTGCAGCTGATCTGGTTCGGCGATGACCTTGACTTTTACCGTATCTCCTATCTTTTTCCCTTCCTTTCTCCCGTCTCTCTGCCTTATTTCCTCCTCTCTTTCATCCCTTCTCCCACCAGGCCTGTAGATCCTGCTGAAACCTCCTGTAGTCATTTTTTGCAACACCGAAAAGCAACGACTTATCTCCCCCACGCAACCCGGGCTTAGGAGAGAAGACAAATAGGAGGAAGAACAAGGAACGAGAAGAGGTCTTATAAACCACGACAAATCAAACAAGAAAATACTGGAAATCCCCACCGAGCGCTGTACAACACCACTGTGGTTTTTTTGGTTTGCTTGTTTTTTTAAACTCACTTCTCCTTCTCCTCATATGTACTTTTCTCGTTGCATCTGTCCTTTCCTGTATCAGTCTTCTCTCTTCTCCTCTATCATCTCCCTCCTGTACTTCATCCACTATTGATTATTCCATTTCTTTTTACAGTTTCCATTGTATTCCATTTTGGCACCTCTCTCCCGCTTTGGCAGCCAAACACTGGGTGTTGGGCGCATTTGTGGCAACATGCCACATCTGTAGGAGATACTTGAAACAACATGTATATTGATATTGTAACAAAAACAAAAGATAAAGAAATCAAATTCATGTTGAACCACACCTTAAACCTCTGGTCTTTTCCCTAAGCTCATCTGAAATCTGGTAAGCTTTTATTTTTCACCCTCTTTCCCGATCATTGCTCTCTCTGTTTTCTTTTCCCTTGTTGTTCCTCACCCACTCACGAATAGAAAAATCGCTCCGATATCTATCAGCGACTCCTCTCCTGCCGCCCCGTCTATCTATTGACCTCTCTCTGTCTCTCACTGGACCAGGAAACATTGCAAAGCTGAGCTACTGTCCTGGTCGGGGAAGAGCATTGACTTTTTGATGTGTTTCTTTCTTTTCTGGTCACAGACTGTGTTTGATCTTGTTTCACTCTTTAAGCAGACAGAACAAAGCCTGTTTCCTTTGTCTGCAGTGGTTGTTGTCTTTTAGGACGAGGTGGTAGCCATAAGCCTTCAAAGTCAGAAACTCTCTGGAGTTGTTTCTTCGATTTGCTTCTGTTTTTATTGCATTAGTTGTCATGGAGTGGAAAACAGTCTATCTTTATAGTAACGGTGTAAACCTTAAAAACAAAAAAGTACTATTATAAATATTTTATTTTTTACCATTGTATAAATATATACTATTGATTAACTTATGTACTTTGATTGCAAGTTCTTCGGTCGCCCACACAGTGGTTAAATAAAAAAAAAGAGGAAACATTTTCTGTGAATTTTAGGCACTATTTCTAATGCTATTGATGTGTTGACTATTTTATTGTAACATCTTTTTTCTTTTCTTTCCTTTTTTTGTTTCTTATTTTTAAATCTGTGAGTAATTGCAGAATCAGGAGTCGTGTTTATATGACTGCATTTGTGTTTAGGTTCGATTCTGTCTCCAGTCAGTTCTGCCCTCTCCTGTTCGCCCTCCGTCTCTCATTACAAGACACAAGAAGACATGTACGAAGAAAACAAAGGCTGTGGTTTCGCTGGATAGTTCTGCTTTTTTCTCTTGCACTCATCTAAAGAACTTAGCGTGTGTGGGTCCGTTTGGAAGACCACCTTAAAGAAAAAGATGACATTTTGAATGAGTTATGTCTGTCTTTTGCACTAATTTAATAAAGCCGTTACTGAAATTCCCACAATACTATTTTGGAAATTGTGTGTTTCCTGAAAATCTTTTTTTTACTCCTTGGGAGAACACGCTGTAGCCTGTTCAACACAAATTCACAGTTAGTCTGTTTTTATTTTAGGACCAGAATTACTAATTAGGGCAAATTAACTTAAAGTGTGCTCATTTATGAACATGGATGGAAAAATAACCAAAAAAACCACCTGATAATCTTCTTGCAAAAGCAAAAGAGTGTAAGTGCAGATTTTTTCATTATTAAAAAAGAAGTCCATCATATGAATCTGAAATCTGTGTACTATGGTTGACCGGTAGAATATGTGGCAGAGCACATAACCTTAATTACTTTTCCAGTCTTAGTGAAATTCCTGGTAATGTGCTGCGTGTATCGCTCTCATTCTCTCTCTTTGCTTTTTGGGGGTTTGGGGGTCAAAGGAAAGAATCAGGGCAACAACTCAACAGATTTTGCTAAATAAAAATTATATATAGCGACACCTGAATTGGATATTCTAAGATTAGGCATTAATTTATGATGCTTCAAATGACAGACATTAAAATATGCATTGTACGATCGGTTTGATGCTACAGACCAGCTGCAAACAGCTTGGTCACTGCAAAAAGTAATTTTGCTGCCTGTAGTATGAGTTGTGTATTCATCTACTATTCTCTCCATTCCACCTATGATCCCTATTACATTCTGCACTCTTACTATAAAACAGCAAATGGGCAGTGAATAAGTGTGACTGTGAATGGGAAGATTTCAGGTTCAACTTCTGGTTGGCTTGGGAACATAATGTGAGGCAGCGAGCAGCAGTATGGCTCAACACCAAGAAAGAGCACTGCAGATTAAATGTTGAAAGTGTTGATGGAAAAGTATAGAGAAGGTCATATGGTAGCAGTAGTCAGGAGTAGTATAGAGGTATGTGAGGGTGGTGCAGGACATGTATGAGGACAGCCAGGCAGTGGTGAGGTGTGCAGGACGAGTGACAGATGGGTTCAAGGTGGAGATGGGATTATCAGGAATCAGTTCTGTTTGCAGAACTTTTTGTTTGTGCTCATGATGGATAGGTTGGCAGATGAGGTCAGGCAGGAGTCTCAGTGGACGGTCACATTTGCAGACAACATTTTGATCTGTAGTGGGAGTAGGGAGCAGGTGCAGAGGTGGAGGTATGCTCTGGAGAAAAGAGGAATGAAAGTAGAAGCAAGAAGGAGACGGGTGTGGTGAAGGTGGATGAGCTGAAATTCCTGGGGTCAACCATCCCAAGCAACGGACAATGCACAAGAGAAGTGAAGAAGAGCGTGTAGGCAGAGGTGGAACAGGTGGAGACAAGAGCCGGGTGATTTGTGACAGGAAGACGGGAACAAGAGTGGAAGGGAAGCTTTATAAGACTGTAGTGAGACCTCCTATCATGTGTGGTTCGTAGACAGCAGTATTGACAAAAGACAGGAGGCAGTGCTAAAGGTGGTAAAGCTGAAGATGAGTTTTAATGGGAGCGACTAGGATGAACAGGATTAGGAAATGAGTAATTCAGAGAGACAGCTCAGGTTGTGCAGTTTTTAGATAAAGCTAGAGAGGCAATGAGGTTGGGATGGTTTGATGGAGCTGGCAGGCAAAAGGAAAAGAGGAAGATCACAGAGAAGGTGACAGAGTGACAGAAGAGGATGCTACGGATAGGCTTAGATGGAGGCAGATGATCCATAGTGACAACACTCAAAAGGACCAAAGGCTTGGTAGGGACCCTTAATGACATTGTCTGACAGTTTGAGACTTACGTATGTAACAAATATAACAAATTTCCCACGTGTGGGACTAATAAAGCTTATCTTATGTTTTTGCTTCTGTTTCATAAGCTGAACAACAATGAAAAATGGTTAGAATGTGTCTAATTGAGTGTTTGTAACTGTGACGACTAACATTGGTGTTTTATAAAGGTAACAGTGATTGATAAATAAACTGTGTTAAAAGTCATCACCAGTTTACAGCATGCTGAATATTGGCTATGAAACACTGTATATGATATAGTACAGTTTAGCATCTGAAGCCTGTAAATCTCTATCTTGAAGAGGAAAATATGTGTGGGGTAAGAGAATAAGCGAAATAGAGGGACTCAAAGAAGCAGTGACACAGCAAGAAAGTCTATTTTCTTCCTCTATTGCTCTTCTATTCATTTGTTGACAGGTGCTGAACACTAAGCCAACAAAGTGACTTTTATCCAGAAAGGTTAAAAGGGTACGTTTCCTCTGATGTATGCTGACACCAGCTGGAGCGATGGTGAAGAGATAACGATGGCCATTTTATCTCTTTAGCGCTGCAACAAAACCTCAGCGTCACTTGGATGTTGAATCCTTAAATCAAAACACAAAGTTTTATTCATTCGCGGCTTTAGGTTTTTCCACTCTTTGAGTTTTCAGCGACAGAGACACGACACAGTGTGTAATGTCTTCACTGATGTATGCACCCTAAACGCGTAGCTGTCAGCTCTCCTTATTTTAACAAACAGTGAGGCCTAACAACCCTGGCGTCTCGCTTTATTAGTCGCGAGTCACTTTGTCACTCTGATTATTTTATATATTTTTAGAAAATCTGCTTTTACAATGAAATCTCAGATCTCTCACTGTGACATATATACATGTGAACATTTTGCAGGCAACCTGTCTTGGTTGATCAGTGATTATTCTTATAAAGAGAAACTATTATTTGAGCTAAACTGCCTTCTGTTGAGCCTTTTCAGACTCAAAGACTTGACTTTAGGAAGAAATGGGAACTTACAAAAGCATCGCCTTAGCCAGCATGCTTTTAAAATGTAGGTTCACATACAGTCTAATGTTGTAAATTACAGGTTAAGTCTTGCACGTACAGAGCCTGTAATAGTTTCCATTCTGGCAAAATGGAACCATTAAAAGTTATTACTGGATGACTTTACTAGTAGAAAAAAATTTGATGTGTTGTTCCTGTGTTATATTATTTTTTTTCAGGTTATTTGCGTTGGACCTAATCATAATGATATCTAAGCAAAATGGTTCGGGTGATAAAGAAAATGTAACTTAAATATATTTGACTGTCTGTGCTCTAAACTGACAGGACTCGGAGCAGCTGTGTCCACGCTGTCACTGCAGCTCTACTTTACTGCTAAGCAAGTTAAAATAACAGACTACACTACAAAAACTCATTTCCTGCTGTTATCTTGTCCTAACACTTTACAGCAAACAGCCTACTCACAACTTTACTGTCACACATTTTAATAAAATCTGCCGTGTTCATGGGAAACCGTCTTGAAGCTACGCATACGCCGGTACGTATCTGCACATCATCACAAAATGCTGTTTGTGTTGAGAAGTTGAGAAAATGATGGGCGAGACGTTTATTAAACAAAACAAAACATTGCAGCTACTCACTTATAGCCTTAATTTACAGCCATATGCAGAATACTGCGTGTGATGCGTTGGCACATAATTCCATATGCTCATTCGTGTGCCACGTTTTATTTTTGTGTTTCATGTCACACACCCGTGCGGTGAAAAGCAGGTATTTTTTCTGAGACTCGTGATTTGACAAAGAGGGACGAGGTGAAGGATAAAAAGCAGGGTAGTGCACGTGTCACCAGTCTATCAAAGGGCTAACACTGAGAGACAGACAAGCATTCACACTCACATTCACAGATATAACCAATTTAGAATTGTCAGTTAACCTAACCAAGTCTTTGGACTGTGAGAGGAAGCCAGAGTAGCTGCAAGCTGTGCCTTTTCTCCTCTGTTCTCTGTTCTGAGAAGGTGCAAACCTCACACAGAAAGGTCCCAGCAGGCTGCTGGATTCAGACTCAGACTCTTCTTGCTGTGAGCTAACATCCCTAACCACTGAAACACTGTACTGCCCAGAGTATCAAAAATACTCTTCAAGAAATACCTTATGAATACCAACACTAGTGGTTTGCTTTCACATATATACACACAGAGAAGAAAGAACATGTCGAAAATGTCAAAATGAAAATCACCACCCACCAAAAAGGGAATGATCGCAGTGTAGTGCAGCGTTTCCCAACCTTTCAGAGCCACGCCACATATTTCACATTAGGAAAATCACACGGCACACCACCAAACACAAATACCTTGTCCAGTACCCTGCACCCCGGCCCACTTAACCCCCAAGTATAAACGCCTTCAGTTACCCCGCTGAACCAAGAGTAACAAGCCTGTATAGAAAATGTAAGAAGTAGAAAGTACAGAAATTTGTGTAAAAATACAAGGAGTAGAAGTAAACAAACAGGAAGCTGAATAGTGAAAAACAAACTATGAGATTCATATGGAGTGAAGTGAAAGTGACTTTTTCTCTGCCTCCTCGTTTTAAAAACAGAAACATCCATTGGTTGACGGTTTTAATGTTGCATCCGAATTCCAAGGGGCAGTTTAATAGCGTTGCCGGTGTGTAGGTAGGATCTATACCTTTCATTCTAGAAATGCCAATAGCAACCATACTATCCAGTAATAATGGTACTAATATCCTTCATCCACCATCTCCCACTCAGCAATTCAGACTCATTTATTCCCTCCTAGATGATCATTTAGCACCTATTAACACAAGATCCTCATCTGTAATGACTGCTTGATTATCATTTCACTCTCATTCTACTTTGGCTTAGCAAGGTTAAGTAACGCCCTGAACCTGTGACAAATGCTGAATGGGCCATTGACAGATATTGGTGGTAATTACAGTACCGATATATTCGAGCAGGCCCAAAGGGTCACTTTATTATTTGCCCCATCCATCAGCTGGTATTTTCCTTCACTCCTCGCTCTGAAAATGTAGCGTACCCACTTTAATCTGATGACCATGTCACCCCGAACCTTAACAGCTGTGACACATATACCCACAGTCGAGTTCAAAATGTGGCACTCAAATCATTATCCTGGTCCCAACACATCTTGCATATGCATTCAAACAGATTAAAACATTTATGCCCTCTCAGGGGCCGATGGTTCCCTGACAGTGCACTGCAGCATGCAATGACTCTTAAAACTCTGACTTTGCCATTCGCCTCAGCCTTTGTGTTATTAGTAATTCACAAGCACCAGCATGATGACAAAGTAAACTAAATGATTATTTGGGGTGTTTTTTGCCAATTTTCCATTTTTTAAAATCTGAACGTGAAACACAAAATAATAGCAATGATATTAACACAAAGAATAATAACAGCTTTCTATTATCCTCCTGTAAATGTGCACCAAATATGTTCGTTAAATATAATCACTGCTGTGTTATCAGCCTTGACACAGAAGGATACCACTATCAAGGGCATGGATATACGAGTCAAGCTGTACTACACCCTCCAGATAAAGGAGGCAAATAGAGAACAAGAGTACACTGACCTTGATCTGCACTGAGATGAGGGTACTTTCCTGCAGCTTTTATCTGTAATGTTTTTGATCACAAGTCTGTAATAAGAAGCTCGTTTTGCTTTTGTTTTGTTTTCCGTTTTCTTATTCTTTTGCAATCCAGACTTTTCCTTCTATGTGGATACATGATCGGTTCTCTTTTCTATTCCATCACCAGCTAGGTCACCTCCTGGGTTATTCATCAACAAAAGCTACATTTTTCTTGGTAAATGGTCAACAATCACTGGCCATGCATCCCATTTGGGAATACATGATGAAAAAGCTGTTTCTTATTCTTAACCCAATGAAACGTATTACCACAGGATCTTTTGTGAAGTGACGTGGGACATTTAACTATTAAAAAATAAAATAAAAAAATTGTGATCTAAATGCAATGTGGTACAAAACCCATTTTGCTTTTGCAAACGAGGGTGGGAAGCCAAAATAATGCCCCCCAGGAGCCAGAGGCACACAGAGATGAAACCAGCACAATCATGCCATCTGCAGCCTCCAAGACTACCAAAGACCTGAGGCCACACATCTCACCAACAACTGCACACCAATCCTAGCAGGAGAACAGGAGAGGCCCTACATGATGTGCCCACAGCCAAAGGGTGAGAGTCCCAGAGGATCAGAGGCAATAGGCAGTCAACTATTAGGCTGGCCACCATGGTACCAGTCGAGAGCGGGGTCCCAGGTGCTCAACAATCACCCAGGAGCCCCAGAGACCAGACACCCTAACGTGGTTCAACAACTGTTTTTAATTCAATTCAATTCAATTTTAATTTATACAGCGTCAAATCACAACAACACTTTGGCAACAAAGGGAAGGAAAAACTCCCTTTAACAGGAAGAAACCTCCGACAGAACCAGGCTCAGGGAGGGGCGGGGCCATCTGCCACGACCGGTTGGGGTGAGTTTGACATTTAACATTCCAAAAGTAAGTGTAACTGTAAATATGTACTAAAGACTGCAGTGGCACAAATAGCATAATGGATGCAAGGTTGATTGTTCCAGAAGGGCCATCTAACAGCGCACAAGGATGTAAAAGGTATTATTATGCTGCTGTGACGCTGCTGGAGCATCTGCACAGGCTCTACACTTATATTGTAAGTGTTCACATGCAAACGCTAGTACATGTGTAATAGCTTTTTCTATATCATTTAAGGAGCATTTTGTTCCAGCTGCAGAGATGGTGTGCACTGGTCAATATAGGTACAGGGAATTGCAGTAGTTCCTTCTGAAGGAGAACAGTGCTGTAGGAATACTCTATACACAAACAATGCATTACTGATTGGTAATATGTTGTTTTCATTGCAGAACTTGTATTTGCAGTAAGACGGGTTTTTTGCCACATGTATATGTATTTATATGTACTCCTACACAGCAGTACATATAAAAGCAATAGATATACATAATATGCATAATATCTATAGAAAAGATACTATAGGATTCAGAGTGAACCAGCCAAGGCCACTAAGACAGAACAACTGTTTGAAGACTGTTTACTCTAGCGAACAATAATCAGTCCCTAAGAAGCCTGGAGCTTTATCGCAGGATCTGTGGATAACTTGTACTTTTTATTTCAAAGCGTATGTCTCTCTTCTGAGATAGCACAAATTTGATCTGCAGCAGTAAGTGTAAGTGTTTGATACAGACCAAAATAATCTTTGGAGAATTAGAAGATCATTCCCTACTTTGCAGCATTATTCTAGAAATGTTATGGTTTGAGTTTGCTCCACTTTCTCTGCGACCATGCAGCTTGCAATTCACAATTCAACTGCTTGAATTATGCGAGACAATCTGTGCAAAAGTTGAAGTTACGCAACAAGCTACGCAACTTTTCAGTATGATCCCAACTACACCAGCAAATACCCAAAGGAATGGCTGAGAAAGAAGAAGAAGGTGGCTGGGAGGCTCTTTGAAAAGCACAAATTAAATCCCACTGAAACCCTGTGAGGAAATGTAAAGGGACAGCAAATACAGAGAACCGAAGAACAGTGAAGAAATGGCAAAATCTCAGCAAGCTGGTGTAACAGACTGAAGGATAATTATCCAGAAAGTCTTTTTGTTCACAGGAGCAGTAATAACTTTGAATGATAACGATGTATTTACCTCTTCTACAGAATAATATCACATCTATTACATCTGAATGTGTCTTAATTTTCCTCATATTTGAGGTCAAGTATCTCATCTTTGTCAGTGACTGAACAGGATCAAGGTTTGCTTGTGCAAATGTCTTTAAATGTGTGTTTAACTGTAAATAAGGCTCTTAATTACCACTCTCATTTAAATATCCATTTTATAAAGTGCACATAAATACAAAAGGTCTTCCTTATACTTCTTTTAGTTTATCTTTGATATATTTCACGGTTGCTGACGTAACTTTCTCTCCTTTTCCGTGTTGTATTGCAGTATTGAAAAGGAGGTTTTGATAATAAAGCAACAACATAAAGTTCGAGGTTGTGGAAGTCGGTGTACAATGCCAACAAACATTGCCTATTTATAGTTAAAAAAATGTCCATGAATACAAACCAACTTTTATCAGCAAAGCCCACACCTTATGTAAACTTAGCATAGGAAAGTATATTGTTCATCTCATTACCAGTGTATGTGCGGTGTAATAAAAAATAGAGAGTTTATATTCATCTCAGGTGCAGGAGCTAAAGTTGTTTTTGTTTTCATGGCTTTGGGGCCAATAATTTGCATTACAGCTAATATCGTGTTGCCTCAGAGGATTTATCTTTAAGCTGTTTCTGTCGACTCCTGTGGCTACAAACAATGTACAAAAGTGAACACACCATGGCTGCGTCCCAATTCATAGGTCGCATCCTTCAGAGGCCGCATTTGAAGGCCAATTACGTCACAGCCAGGTGATGAAGGCTGTCCCAATTCGAAGGCTGCTCCAAATGCGTCCCACAAATGTGTTCTCCTTTTCCCTGGATTTAAAGGATGGGTCGAGTGTATCCTTCATGGCCCAACCTGTTCCAGGATTCATAGCGCGGCCCAGTCAATTCCAGTTTCCAAGCTGAAATAATGGAGGCTCTACCAGTGTTGTTAGCATTGTCAACATGAAGATGTAATGTATTTCAGCCTGACCTTTACAAGGTTTTACAACACGATATGAGATGTATGATTAGCATGATGGTTTTCTTCATTTTTATACCTTAAATATGTGTACTAAGATTGACTGATGTGGCTGAAATCTTTTATTAAGTCATCCTTGGGTAGAAAAAAGGAGCTATCAGAACTCCCTCAGTTACCAGGTTGTTTTCACTGTTGGACTAATGTTGCGTTGCGCTCTTGAAGCCTGTGATTTTTCTGCTGTTGACAATGAAATTCAACAGATGGATTCTACACGTTCACTCCCTGGAAAGACTTACACTAAGGAAGCTTTACATACATTCCTGTGATTACTGTAACACTTCAGAGCACTACTTCACTCCTGATGAAGTGAGACTCATTTAACAAAAACAACAAGGATGGTAGATTTCAACACCACATCCATGAAAAGACCTAACCACCTCCAGTCTGTGAGTGCGAGGCATCTAGTTCTACCTCTGCAGGTGCCTGTCCCTCCCTCTGCTTTTAAATTGCATAATATATGAATTTGAGTCTGAGCAGTCAGGCATTACTATCAAAAACTCTAAAAAGTGAAGAAAAATTGTCCTGTTTTGAGGATGCATTCCTCACAACACACAGCAAAATACGTTGTTTTTCAGCTTCTGTAGGAAAAATGAGAAACAGAAACATTTTGAAAAGATGAGAGAGTGTTGCAAAGAGGTTTTCTGATATGACATGTCTGACAGGTATAAGTTTTGTAATTTGTAAAAGTATCTCTGTCTTTGTAACGAAAACTGTATTTGTGTATGAATTAGCCCCATTTACAAAGGCTTTGTAGTTAAGTTGTTCAAGTAAAATCAATTTGAATTACAGATAAAAAAAATATTTGGATTAACAAAACAGAGGGATGAATATTCTATCCTCGTACTGGCTGTAAAATCCCTGTGGGTGAATATTAAAACATAAAGCCTGTACATTTGCTCTCATGCACACATGTTCAGCTCCAACTCCGCTACACTTCCAACATCACTAGTAGTAACTGTGTCATGTGATGTTACATGCAGCCAAGTCATAACAAGTTCCTCAAAATATAATTATGTAATTTTTGTGATACAATGTATCCACTTGTCCATTTTCTCCCACTTACCCAACTCAGGGTCACGGGGGCGCTGTAGCCTGTCTTCATAGGGGCAGCTTATAGGGTAAAAAGCAGGGTAGTGCACATGTCACCAGTCTATCAAAGGGCTAACACTGAGAGACAGACAAGCATTCACACTCACATTCACAGATATAACCAATTTAGAATTGTCAGTTAACCTAACCAAGTCTTTGGACTGTGAGAGGAAGCCAGAGTAGCTGCAAGCTGTGCCTTTTCTCCTCTGTTCTCTGTTCTGAGAAGGTGCAAACCTCACACAGAAAGGTCCCAGCAGGCTGCTGGATTCAGACTCAGACTCTTCTTGCTGTGAGCTAACATCCCTAACCACTGAAACACTGTACTGCCCAGAGTATCAAAAATACTCTTCAAGAAATACCTTATAAATACCAACACTAGTGGTTTGCTTTCACATATATACACACAGAGAAGAAAGAACATGTCGAAAATGTCAAAATGAAAATCACCACCCACCAAAAAGGGAATGATCGCAGTGTAGTGCAGCGTTTCCCAACCTTTCAGAGCCACGCCACATATTTCACATTAGGAAAATCACACGGCACACCACCAAACACAAATACCTTGTCCAGTACCCTGCACCCCGGCCCACTTAACCCCCAAGTATGAACGCCTTCAGTTACCCCACTGAACCAAGAGTAACAAGCCTGTATAGAAAATGTAAGAAGTAGAAAGTACAGAAATTTGTGTAAAAATACAAGGAGTAGAAGTAAAAAGTTGTCAGGAAAATAAATACTCAAGTAAAGTACAGATACCTGAAAATTCTATTCCTATGTCTGCCATAGACCAAAACATTTTTTGTGCCAAGCTGCTATAGAAATGTAATTTTGTTGAGACCTCAGGTACAAATTCCTTCAGGCCAGTCAGCAACACCCTGGCAACATGACGTGACTATCTGTGAGAGGTTTCTAATGATTGCCAGCAGCTAGTAGGCCAAATTGGTTGCTGCACCAAAAACTATCCTAGCGACTGATTTGGCTTCTAGCAGATTGCCGTAGTCCTCTGTACTTTTCGTCTCAGCAAAAACATCCTAACTACTAGCAAAGTGGTTGTAAACTTAACAAAAAATATTCACCTTCAAAGTTCACATTTGTGTCTCAGCGCTGTAGCCAACATAATTTAAACGGTGCAGTTTTGAAGGCCAACAGTCTGTCTTTGGAGTTTAAATTTAACCACCATTCGAAAAGTATACGGGCAGGCGTTGCAATCTGTTAGCTAACAAACAGGTTTAGATAATGTGGTGTTTCACACAGTTGGTTTGCAGAGCTAGCTTTCATCACAAGTTATTATTCTCTACATGAAGATCCAGTATATGCCTTGAGATGCACAAGTGTAAGGAGCCAGAATAGAACTTTCTTGAAGCAATGGACATGACCTTAAAGTGGAAATCATCTGAATTTAAAGCAAGAAGTGGTGTGGCTGTTGATGTTTATGGGCAGTGTTGTGGAATTTTGTGATCTCATTTTTAGTGGAATTACAATCATGCATTATTATATAATGTCTTAGCCCAAACAATGGTCATACCTCGCCATTGTACTTCCCACCAAAACCACCCAACAGTCCCTGACAGACCCACGTGAGGTCAAAGGAAAATGCAGATTCCCTCCCAAATGCACTGGAAGCAACGTTTATGAGATCTTGTAGCTTGTAAGCTAACATTAATAAGAAGATTGCAGCAGGAAATAGTGCTTAGTTTGAGGGGAATAGTATGTAAGAACTACCGTTTGAATCGCTGTTACAAGATTAAACATGCAGAGAAAAGACAGTCAGTCATTTTCTTAGAGTTTATCCAAGTGTTTGCTCCACTCTGCTGTGCTAACATGCCCTGAGGAAAAAGAAGCATCTGATGCACTGTGCGAACCACGACAAGATGGATCAAGGACATAGCAGGAAACTTTTTCTCTGGCCGAGAGTTGTGATGTGCGTGACGCGGCTCAGTTACTCATCTTTTACGTGGGATAATGAAAGAGTTTGAAATTACAGAGGAGCTGGCAGCAATGAATGATAGGGACTACTGCAGTGAGTGATTTGTTCATGCAGGTAAGTACATGCTTGGAAAGGCTTCGGATGAAATGGGACAAATTGGCAAATGTTGCAACCATTGGCTGCCCAAAGGGAAAAATGCTGGATTTTGGAAGCAGATGCAAGATAAAGTTCGTGAAATTAACTCATAACTGATATTGGTATTTTTGCCGTTGTATTATGAGTGCTGAAAATGACCATGTTGTTGATCTTGTAAGTTGTTAAAAGAGCAATGAATTGAGTTGCAGTTTTGATTGACTGATGGCTGTAGTCTGTTGGATTTCTATTCTTCTCTAGAAGAGGAGAATTTTCCACACATAAGGAGAAGACGCTGGTTCTCTTTGGCTCTCCCTTTTTCTGTGAACAAACTTTCTCAGTCATGAAGTTTATCACATCACACACTGATGTTCTTACAGTGACGAGCGCCTGTCCACTGTTCTTTGCATTTTCACCTCAGAGATTGAATTGGACTTTAATGTATTACAATAGTACATTTCTCTCACTGAACAGGAAAATAGAAAGAAAAGCAGTTTATAAATAAATAAAATTAAGTAGAACTGAGTTCAGCGTGTTGGTTCAGATCTCCACCACAGTCCCAGTTTCTCATGTGGCCTCTTGGGAAAATTAATGTCCACCCCTGCTCTGAGCTCTCTCCATTATCATTGTTGAGTTTGGAACTAAAGGACATAGAATAGAATAGAATAGAATAGAATAGAATAGAATAGAATTCAACTTTATTGTCATTGCACATGTCACAGGTACAGGGCAACGAAATGCAGTAGCATGATGGTAGCATTGCTCACTCTGAATGCTGGAGAGAGTAACCGGTTGCTGTAAGCTGCACTCGCTGACCTGTAAACAATGATACAACTTGTTAGCATTGCTAATTCAGATCACATGGTTGCAACTCGTACTACTTAAATCAGGACTGAAGAAGTTTGTCAGGAAAACATCTCTCGTTTTAAGGGAATTTGTCTCTGCTGGATGTGGAAAAATATGAGTGTGGGCATCAGCTATATCAACAGACTGCACTGAGATGAAAGCATCCAGCATCTGGGAAACATCAACAAATGATTGATAATACCAAGAAATAATTACCAAAGGGTAAGACCAGGAGCCAATTGACCACGCCCTCCTGACACGCCCACAAAGGCGATTTATGTTTCTGGCTGGAACTGAAGCAGTAGCCACTAACTCATTGTTACCTCTGCCGAGGAGAATCAGGTCGTAGGGGTGGGTTTTAATAATCGATTCATCGATTAAAATCGATTCTGGCTTGGATAACGTGAAATCGATTCATTAAAATCCTGAATTGATTTTTTAATATAAATTTATTTTGCCCGAAACGCCAGAATCTCAGGTGAAACCTCACAAAATTTCAACAACCACCAAACAGCCAAAACAGTAAATGAGAGCAGGTACAAGGATTCTGCACAAGGACGTAACACACAGCGCGGACCCGCGGATCAGAATCAGTGAGATGTCGCCTTTTCACCCGACGGGCGCGCTGCAGCTTTAAGCAGCTGCGCGCCCCGCGGATGGCAATCACTTTCTGGCAGACAATCACTTTCTGGCACAACAACTGCACGGACACGGTCGGGGCTGAAAGCCGACAGCTCGCTGATTCTGATGTTTCGGCGGGTCCGCGCTTTGTGTTCACGCCCTTTTTGCGCTGATTCTAAAGCTGTTAGTTTGATCTCTCTCCAAACAATATTGACTGAACCAGCAGCAAAGAAGATCCAAACTACGCTTCACATAAACATCGTCCATGAAATCACTCTGACTTTTACTGTTTTGCTTCCACCACGATAAAAAAATCACACTTCATGCACAGCTCTCTCTCTCTCTCTCTCTCTCTGTACTTCAAGAACAGTTTCCGTCTAAAAATCTGTTTTCTGCATTATTCGCTTGTTTGTTACGCACAAGTCTTGTTTACAGCGCTGTCGGCCGCTGTTTGTTTTTTTTCGTTTTACATACTTCCGAAAAGAAAACCTAATTTCTGCCGTTCAATACTGAACAAATTTAAACTTTTTAAAATTATGCAAAATGCAAAACGCTTAGCCCTGTCTCTAATAAAACCGCTGTAACGTCAGAGGTAACGTTCACATGTTGATTAATGGTTTTCTTTCGTTTTTGATGTACTGCAGAATGTTTTTATAAAATCCCAGGCCAGGAAAACCACCGTCATGTTTTTCTGTGTTTTATCTTCAGCTACTTTGACACAAAGGCATCTGCTGTGACGCTCACACCTTTGATAAAGTCTTGCGTGTGTCAGCTTCCTTTTTATAGATACAAAAATATGTAAATGTACTGATCTGAATTATAATATTTCTGACTGTCAAAATTTCCCAGATTCAAATCGAATTTAATTGAATCGAATTGAATCGAATCGAATCGTGGATCTAATCGATTCGGGACCTTGTGAATCGGAAACGAATCGATTCTAGAAATCAGTGACGATACCCAGCCCTATCAGGTCAGGCCAAAGGGTCGGGGCGAAGGAGCGGATTCACGGGAGTAAAGCGAATGCAAAATGTATTACTGAGGATGTTAACAGGGTTTCTCTGTGGGAATCAGAAATGATGGAAAAGAATGTTAATGTTTCTCTAAGGTGGCTGCGGGAATGAACGAAACACATGAAAGAATATAATAATAATACATTTTATTTGAGGGCGCCTTTCAAAAACCCAAGGTCACGTTACAAAGAGAAAAAAGATATCAATAAAACAGTAGATTAAAATAGATTCCAATAAATTAAAATACAAAAAAACAACAAATTAAAAAAAACAAAAACCAAATAAACAGCACGTGCTTTTCACACTGTCATGCGACGATCAAGGGGGCGGGGCTTAGAAACTATGATTGTTGCAACTGTGGTGTGTATTGTTAACATAGAAAGCACCGTATCATGTCACATTTGACCTCTGACCTCTCCTTGAATGTCAATAGATTGATCTAATAATGTTACACAGCGCTATTATAGACTGTTTCTTACTGTCGTCATTTGTTATGACAGCAGGTGGGTATATAGGAAATAATATTTACAGACTGTAATTATCATGCTAAAAATAAAAGTCAAACTAAAAATTCTACTGCCTGTGATATTATAGTTTGCATCCAGACTTCTAATCTTTTTTTTTTACAATTCACATCTGCTTTTCCTTCAAATTAGCCCAAAAAGTGATAAGAAAGTATTGTCAGGAGAAACAGAATTAGTTATGATGAAATTTAATAATCTTTTATTGTTCCTGTCCAGTTATTTAAAAATCACTACGTATTATCCATTACCTACTCTAATGTTTGTGTAATCAAGGTAAAAATCTTTTCACTGCACTAAAAACTTATTAAAGTAAAGAAAACATTATATAGTTATAATAATATACAGAATGCAGTCCTATTACTTTAAAGGTAAATACTGCAGAGAGTGAGCTGCCTTGATGGAGCTACTCTCAGAGTGGTTCTTGTTTAAATATAATATTCTAAACTGTGTTATGTCCTCTGACCTTTTGGTTTCTTGCTTATACAGACTGTATAGCCCTAAAGCCCATATCAAGCCCCTCGGCTAAGTGTTCCTTGCCATTTGGTCCGTCAGCTCTGTTTTTTGCCATTAACCAGATTAAACCTGTTCAGCATAACTTGATTCTTTTATTTTGAAATGACTCGTGGCAAACCCATGAAAGCTTAGTGCTCAAATATTCAGCTTTGCTTTGGAAGATATCCATCAGAGTGAGAACTGTGTGAATTCTTCAGTTACCAAGGAAAAGTGCTTCATTCCTTCCTTTAGCAAAGGACATAAAAGAAGGGCGCTAACGCCATCCTTGATAGGAATGCATCAACTGGAATTTCAGGAAAACGATCATCATAACAAACTGGCCCATGTAAATGTTTGATCTGAGAGTGTTGCTGATCCGTTTTGAATTTTCAACAGCAGGCTGTTAAAGCCACGGTGGAACTATGAACATTACTCTGCTCTAATAAAATCAGCTTCTTGTTAAGGTATCGACTTGCATGAAGAATGCAGATTTATAGAAGTGCTCTAAATCAACATTATGAGCTGTATTTATTGATCAAAGTGCGTTTAAGGTTCTGTATAATGTTGTTTACAAGACTAATGTCTGTTTTTATATTGCCACCCTTGAGGGTTGTCATGAATTAATTTTTAGTTCGGCTCTGTGGGGATAAGTGATGGACAGAGTGGATTTTTACTTAGATCCAATCCTAAACAAGGAGGTGGAAAAGAGTCCATCAAAGAGCAGGGAGAAGAAGAAATGATTTGATCTTATAGGCTGTATGATACATGACTGTGAACACTGTCACTCTGACACCGCTGACATCCTCTCTCACGTTTGTTAAGAAATCTAATGTAGTCAGATTCTCTGCTCACCACGCTTCACTTTTCCTTCACACCTTTCCATGACCTCTCAACATTTTATACTGAGGTCACAGAAAAGTGATAACCAAAAGAAAAGTCTTCTTCCTTTTGTTACTTTGTTTTTTTGGCTGCGTCACTAAGCGTTGACTTGAAGTTTGGCACTTTCTTGGACCTGTCATTTATTTTACTCACTACCTGTTCAACAACAACATCATCAGCATTTCACATTGTTTTTGTCTTAACAACACTGGGATTAGGATTCAACTTTATTATCATTAAACATGTATAAATACAGGGTAATGAAATACAGTTTGCAACTAAATCAAATTGCAATAGGAGCAGATTATATACAGACAAGGGTAGAATAAAAGGTAGGAGTTGTTATGTACAATATACAGATGTTAATGTTGCTATACAGAGAGCAAATATACAGATGTACTGTTGTATACATTTGTGCAGACATACAGATGATCTGTATAGCAGATGGGCAGATATACAGATGTACTATAAACAAATATACAGATGTGCTACATATATGCAGATGTGTGTGGCAAACAGATGTACAGAGTTAGGCTATGAGTATATCTACAGTAGTGGAAGTGTAGTGCTCTGAGCAGACTATAATAGTGACCAGTGTATGCACGATAACAGAGACTATGTCAGTGTCCTAAACTATAGCAGTAACCAGTGTGAGCATACAGTGAATGTTGAGAATGAATGACAGTCGTGATCATGGTCAGCGGGGGGGCAGAAGGGGAGGAGGAGTGTAGAAGGATCGCATACTGCTACAGTGTGCTGTGATTAGAGGCAGAAGAAAATGAAGGTTTCAAGAATGAAGTTAATCATTATGCTCAGACAACAACTCTTCTGTTTCCTCCGACGATGATCCCACATTTATGTATCGATTTATAGTTACGATCATTCCAAACATTCCAAACAACAAGACATCACCAAAACATTTCCATTTTGCTTAGCTGGTTACATAAAATTACACTGAGTGTAGACAGCTAGAATTACTCAAGGTTGATCATTGTTAGCTTATATCAGCGTACCCTGTCGTCACTGTTGTAATATCCAGCAGCCTAGGCTTCAGTTCCTGCCTCTGTTTCTTCACTGCTTATCAAAATTATATCTCAGTTTCACAGATCTGGGAGTTTTTCCACAGTGATACATTTTTTGTAGTTTTGCTTCTGTGGACCACCTCTGTGGATTTCAAATGTGTGAGTGAAGTGCAGACTTTCAGCTTTAATTCAAGGAGTTTGACAGTAGTATTGCATTAACTGTTTAGAAAGTACAGCCGTTTTTATACAATAGGCCTCAGTTTCAAAGGCAATTCTCTGAACAGCACTTTCATGGCCAGGTGACATCTATTCCTTCATTATTTCATGAAAAGTGAAATAATGTAGTAGCTATAGTATCTGAAGTTGGTCCAAAGTATTTTAGAACTTCATTTGTCATGAAATACGTCTGCACTTCAATCACATCTAGATTGTTTGTAATTCTGCCTCTAAATCCTTTGATGATGCTTCAAAGTCAAAGAAAAGGTGGAACTGTTTAAAACGTATATACCTCACTATATGCATGTGCAGTTCTCTGACAGCAGAAACATACAGTAAAATAGGTTATTGCCAGCACTGTGTGATCATTCGCTGACCGTGTATTGACACATTAAATAAATGATGATAGCTGGAGCCTGAGGAGGTGCTGGCTGTGAATATGACTTTGGCAATCCAGCACTTCAATCAATCCAGTTCCTGCGGGAGGAAAGTAGAAAATGTCACTGACAATACTCTATTTGAAGAAATGTGAAAGTAAAAGACAGAAATTTCTTTTACCTGAGACCATCAAACAAAGGAAACTGTTTAATTTTAAAATAAAATGATATGTACTGCATTCACTTTAATATACAGCGATATCCACATTCAGCTGGATACTTTAACTTGTGTGGACGTGCTGCACCTCCACTGGCAAAAAGTTTGTAATGTACTATTAAAAATCCAGCCTGCCCCAAACATTTTTATTATTATTGAATTGAAAAGTTTAAAATTATATGCTGTATTGAATCTAATTATATATTTTTGTAATGATCTGCATTCCTCGTTCACACTACACTAAGTGAATTATCCACATAGCGTGGTCATGGTCTGATTCAGGCAATTTGCTTTTTTCAGAAACTGCTGAATTCCTTGGTGGCTGGGCCGCTGCCGCACTCGCACTCTGTCTTCTGCTTTGCACTTTGTTCCAGTCCAATCAGTGCCTGTTGACTTCATGCACCAGTGGATTGGGTTCCCATGGAGGAAATGAATGCTAACACTGTGGCAGTAATTTAGAAATAAGCCACGGTGCAGCTATCAAATCAGGAAATTCAAAAGCGACAGGGCTGAGAATCACAGCATCTTTGTGCCGTTGCCATTCCTGTGGTTTGTGAATGCCAGCTATTATTTCCTAAAGTGTTCTTATTTTTTTTTAATGAGGGGAAATGATTTTCTAGTTCAGGATTAATGTTTTTAAAAAACACTGGATTCAAATGCATTACATAATTTGGTCACAATATACATCAGATAACACACCCAGCTACATTTGAACATGGATGTAGTCGTACACACTGAATCATGTAATATAAGGTTGTGTTTGCTGCACTGTTCATGAGCTGTTCTGTCTTTGGTTTAAATGAGTCACTGTTCTTAATGGTTCGCCGGGTTTCTGCACAGCCACACTGTCACAGGCCAGCGTGTTGATCAGTAGCTGTGCTATCGACAGCCAGATGAACCTAAAGTTAAGCTACAGATTGCCAACAACAATACTACAAGCAGCCCCAGTGTATTAAATTAAGCACTGGACTGAATTACAAGGCAACACTAACTATGCTTGTGCACACATTAATTGCAAACATTTTTCAAACCCAATCTTGCATCACCCAGAGGCTTTAATATCAAACCTCTGCCTGTTAATGCCAGAATTTGATTTGACACAAGAAGCCCTGAAGTTGAAGCCACGGATTTGGGAGACCAGTTTAGAGGTTGTGTGTCAGCAAAGTGGTTAGCTAAGCTACTTATCGTATTATAGAGAGTTATTGTCATGTTTTGCTTGGTTCTTTTTGAGAGCCTTCATTGCAAATACTTTGCTGTCATCCCTTAAGGAATATGGAGGATAAATAAAAGGGAAAAAACAGAAAAACAAGAGAACAAAGCTCCATAATTCCTTGATTCCATGGCAATGTAGTGAAAGTGTATTGCAAAAAGCTGGAAGAAATGTTAAAGCTTTTCTTTAATTTTTTTAGTCATTGTGGAATAAAAGTTTTTTTAAAAAACATTAACACAGTTTTCATCAAGGTCACACTGAGAGAGTTACTCTCTCATTTTTAATTGCTGTTTACAAGTAATTAAACATTCTTCACACACTGAGTTTCTGCCAACTCTGTGTCAAGTACAAATAAGACTTATTGTTAGTAATGTTAATGCTAAAGCTAAAAAAGTAAAGAACTGCATTTCATTATTGGTGCATGTTTGTAGAGCCATCTGCCAAAAGCCTCGCACACAGGTTCAGTTTGAATACTTTAAAAAGAGAGACAAAGCTTAAATCAATGATTCAACATGTTTTCACTGGAGAAAGTATTATTACACATTTATTACCTGGTAGAGCCACTGGTTAAACTGGGCCAGAACACTCTGCAAACTGGACCATCATAAGGAACAGAGTTTTCCCAATTGTGGTCCTTTTAATTCACTTGTATGTAAATCTGTCGAGCTATTTAACACACGATGCCAAGTCATATTTCACGTGCACACTTCTTTCAGCTGATGCCGTCGAGCTGATCGCTCAACAAATTACAAAGTAACCCACGAGTCTCTGTCTCAGAGCTGCAGTCTGCTCAAACTCATTTTCAGCTTCAAAGCTGCTCCTTTATGATAAAACATTTATACATGTTGAATGAGTGTTTTTCTGCTAATGGGACCTGAATGTCAGACTATTTCAACAGATCATCTGTAAAACTGAGCACAGAAAGGAGAAGGTCATCATGTGCCATCAACGGTTTTACTCCAGCTGATGGAGGCAAACGTGGCAGCGAAACACCTTTTGTGGATGTTGAATTTCTCTTTAGTCGCTTTACATTCTGCACCTCTTACAGACTGAAATGTCTGAAAGCTCTGCGGTGGTTTTTACCACAGTGACGAAAGTGACCGGTCAAATTAACGAGACTCACCGGTAATAAAAATAAAGATTTCTGACAAGGAGATGAAATGAGTTGCTTGCAGCTGTCTTTATAAGTCTTTATTCTGGGTTTATAATTATAACACCAAACAGCAGCAGGATCTATAAATAAGCTTCTCCAAATTGAGGAACAGCATTTATGGACATCACACAACTGCATTAATAAATTAGATTATATTATCCCCGATGTGTAGACAGGATTGATCGAATCAGCAAATGAAACTATGTTCTTTACATCATACAGGTGAGCTATCACACTGCGCTTAAAGTTTAAAAGTCCATGTAGATGTGCTGTTATAATTACTGGTAGGTCACAGCATCTCTAATTATAAAAGCAGCTCGTATACCCGATTAGGACTAATGCCTTATTTGTCACATGTGGTATTCTCAAATCGCATTCATAGTTCAAATTAATGTAAAAGGGTCACTTTGGCAAAATTCTACTCATGCAGTTAGAAGAAATTTTAAACTACAAGTTTTGAACTTTACTAACTGATACTATATGATAAATTATGTAACACGGTTTGGTTACAAGTTATCGCAGCTCAGGCTGTTCAATCATGCAGTTCACAGCAGAATCAGCATGACTGACGAGGACGCTGACCTTGGAGTGGGTCTATGTAGGTCACACTGTGGGGGGTGCCCAACATTGGGCCAAGCTTGTTAATCTTTCAATCCAGGTGTTTCTGTCCCGTTGCCACAGGTGTATAAAATCAAGCACCTATACAGTCTGCAAACAACAGAGAGCTCACCGAGTTTGAGCGCGATACAATAACAAGACGCAACAAGTCAGTTTGTGAGATTTCTTTGCTCCTGGATATTCAGCTCTAAGTGGAAACATTCAAAATGGCTGACCACATAAGAGTGAGGTCATAACATAGTGCGTAAAAGTCACTAACGCTCTGCTGACTCAGTAATTACACAGTTCCAAACATCCTTTGGCTCTGCCATCAGCACAAAAGCTGTCCACTGGGAGCGTCATGGTTTCCATGGCCAAGCAGCTCCTGTAGGTGTTTATGTGTAGGTGGCCCAGTGCTTTGTCCATATAGAGTTTTAAAGCATGACCCCGCTCAAAAATTGCAAAGCAAATGAGAATGTGTTAAAGATATTCTGCGCTTACAGTCCACTGACCTGGTGTGTGGCGAGTTCACTGATCCACAATAGAGAAAATGCCTCCTGTTTGTCTCGGGCTTTGTGCACGATGCACTCGAGGACATTTGAGCATTTCTGTAAATGTGGCTACATTTCTGTGTGAGTATACGATCCATATTTTATGCCATTCATGTGTGCCAGTTTATGATGGGGGTTTTAAGTAACTTATTTATCCTCAGATTTGTTGTGAATCCTGTAAATGTGGCCCTGTGTTCACAGTCTTTAATCATCTAGCACTGACTGTTACTTTGTTAAATTTATCTGGGCTTAGTGGTGCATCTTAGTCTCTATCCTCTGTTGTGTGGCCATAGCTTGTGTGAGTACAAGCACAGCTGCACATAAATGACAGTATGGTTGTATTTTCTCCTTTTTTATTTTGGTTTTTAGTTTAGTTTCATGGAATCTCTCATCAAGCTCATTTCAAACTATAGCAGACTCTGGTTTTCTGCAAAGAGCTCTAAAAGCTGATACCAATGTAGTACTGCTGGTGAAATTAGTGAAGCATTTCAACTATTAAAGGAAGCAAAGAGGGCTAAGAGCGTCAGCACCGAACTTGATAAGGTGGCCATAAACTTGACACTAAATGAAGCTAATGTGACTTTAAGGCAGAGTATGTGTACACATGTGTGCTTATAAAACAGCACACGGATTTCCATCACGTGTCATCTGTAGATGATAATATGAATAAATGAAGCTACTCTGACATTATTAAACAGCGTGTTATGAAGGCGCTGAATAATTTCAAAGGCAGCTTCATTCAGAGTGTTTTCAGTTCGTGTGGTTACATTTGCCAAAGCTATGCTTGAATAACATAAAGATTACACGAACCAGTATGAACGATCCAAAGTGGAAATCTCACCCCACCAGGTACAATAAACTCAATAGTGTCACAAAGATGATAATCAAGCAGCGTTTTCACACCCTCGTTGTCCCAAGAGGAGGCCTAAGCAGGTATCGTAAATGAAAACAGCCTTTGAACTGAACTGTAATAAAATGAATAATTCAAATTCTCTGCATCAGTGGACACAAAATCTAAATCGCACGTCGACACACGCAGAAAAAAATATTCCAGGTGACTTTCAAATACAAAATAGAAGACTAAGTGATTAGAGTTCACTTTACTGGGTACACTGAGTCACAGAGAGGAAAGGAAAGGAAAACCAGAGCTTTGATTGACAGGCTGGGATTATAAGCACACAGAAGAATAGATATTACTGAGATTGTTTAACAGGTGATAAAATGGTCATACGCTTTAGCCTGCCACTGACAGGTGGAGCTAATCGTGAGATGCTGGCAGGTACGACGATCACACACGCTGTATACATTAGTCAGAGACAGATTTTCAAATTACAGCACTTTTTACTGAATATTAAAAGCTATTAAAGGTGTTAGCCCTTACATAGGTCTGACAGGTTAAGATACTGCAGATACTGTGCAGTGAATTAAATATTTTCTTATTCCTGCCCAGCTCTGGAGACAGATAAGCTTTGGTGTCAGCTCACACCAGCATTTTAAAGTCTGCATAATTGTGTGTGTAAATCTATTCCCTTTTCTAATCACAGATTTGTGTGTGTGTGTGCTAAGCAGCAGTTATGGTTAACATTAGTGTATGTTAATAGGGAATAAATGTAAGCCAGTATAACGTCCTGTGATGGAGCCATCACTAAGTGTGTGCATCCACATGTTCTTCAAATGCAAATCTTTGTTTTTTTAATGACACAATTCTAATTTTCTATCAACACAGAGCCATACGCCCAATACTCCCTCGCAGCCTCTTCACACTTGGAAAACAGCTTTGCCATCCCAAAGCTGTTTGCTGTGGGTCTCTGTGGCCACAGCATTTGTGAGTGGATGCCTTGGTTTCTCTTTGTTGCCAGTTGGAGCCCTTAGGAATTCTGAGGATGCAGAATCAGCTGGAAATCTAGTGAGTTTGGAAGCCGTTGACCTGGCTGGACATCAGAGAATGCTACCGTCAGTGCAACTTACTTGGTTTGCAGAAATGTTTAAGTGTGTAATATGCGTCAGTGCAAAATCCACATAAATGCTGCAGCATTTTTACCAATGAACAGACAGGACGACTGCCTAAAACAAACACATTGTCCTGTTTTTGACAGATTAGCAAAGTAACACACCTGACAACCTAGATAATTTACTGATAATCATATTGTGCCATATGATGCAGGAACTAGGCCCACATTCGTCTTCTTTGTTGGTATGATTAATTGATATGTGGAAGTGATGGAGGAGCCAATTACTCTCCAATGTGACTAATTAATCCCGGCCTAGCAACGATGAAACAAACATCAATCCCAGATTTCCTGAAGTGTTTCTGAAATGTTTCTCATACCAGAAGAATTTCTATAACAGTGATGTCACTGAATTTCATGTTTACCAGACCTATAGGAAGAGAGGAATGACATATCATCCATCCAAACAATGGAAAAGCACAAAATACTGTAAGTGGACATCAGGACTTTACACATACAGTCCATGATTGCTAAGCTTTTTATTCCAAAATGATGAGTCCTAATAGTCTACTAGTTCAGCCCCCACTTTCTCCACAGCACCACAGACATAAAAGCAACCTAAGATTTCCTGCAAAATGTTGTGGCCATCATCATAATAGTCATTTCCACATCCATCACAGCAACTGCATCATCGCTCTCTCTTTTCAATTTCTCCCCTTTCTCAAGAGAGAGTAATAACGAATGAAAAATCCACGTTGCTCTTGAAGCTGCTCTGCTACCTGGGAAAACAAATGCATAAATGGTGAGCTGCAGCAGAATATGTGAATGTGCACCCCTGTATAGGCTGAAGGGGAACATCTATAAGAAAAGAGACAAAGTCTTCAGTGCCTTTCGAGCGACTCGCTGACAAGCGGTGCAGTTGAGAGATATAGGAAGTCAATTGGCTCGGTAATTCAGCTGTGAGCTAATGAGAATGAATGTTTGCCTTTATAGCCTCTCTCCCTCACGCTTCTCACTGGCCTCCACTGATAGCCTTGACTATTTTTATCTTCTCACAGTGACACCTTTGAACATGACCTAAAATAAAACATAAATAGAATAAAAGCAGGAGGGGAAAAACCCTTTCACAGGAAACAAACACTAAGGAGTGATGTTTCCTGAAATGCCCTTGTCTCTGCAGAGGAAAGGAAGAGGGAGAAAAAGATAGAGTGTGACGGAGGAAGCGATAAGATGGGCACATTGGATCAGTTTAAATGTTCAGTGTATTCATGAAATAGGACACTAGTGATAAGAGAGGCAACAGTTAAACCACTTCTCTATGAGGAGATAGTGACTGTAAATACACCGACACCCACAGCATCCTCTTATCTCTCTATGAACAAAGTAAAGAAATTCACCCAAAGGTTATAGACTTACTTCACTCAAAATACACACTTTGAATAGCTAATGTGTTACAGCTGAATAGGCTTATTGCAAGGAGTTAACCTTTATGATAGGAAAGGAGTAATGAAGCAGGTGTTGCCGTGACCTGATAAGTATTATTAGCTTTGTTTGAATCTGAAAAAAAAAAAAAACAGGTAAAAACAGGATCAAATCTTTTTATCCGGCCAATGGAAAACACAAAATGTATCGCTGCTCATGAATTATAGTCAAACTGTTGATGATTAACTGGCCATTAAAGCCAATAACTTGACTTGTCACAGCAGGAAAGAACCACTTTGTTACTAATCACATTAAAAGTAATGGCCCCAGAAGGCCATGACAGTGTGACAGTTAGTGTGAATGCATGACACGGGAAAAAGCAGCTAAATAAAATCCAGCGATCATTAATTTCATTAATTACACTGATGCCTTCCCTACAGTGACATGTCAAAATATCTGCTATAAAGGGCCCATTACTCAATAGACATTCAGACCTGCTGTGTTAATGCTTGTTCATTCATTTCAATGCATCACAGTGGAGATGCCGACATAGAGGACACAGACTTGAAAAGGTAAAACAATGCGGGGTGGTCTGCAGCAGCGCAGTTTTTTATATCTAAGCTTTTGTGTTTTTTGTGGTTTGTTTTTGCAATCTTTTTGATCTGCACACCTGCTGAGACGCGTTAAGGTAGAGCTTAATATTTTTACTTTTAATAGTTGTTTCAGTAGTTGTTGCTGAAAGTGAGTTTCTACTGTATGAATAAGTTTTGATCCAACAAATGAGCAGTCATGTCAGTTGGTTATCCTCCTTTGGGATGGGCAGGGATGGCTCACTAGGTAGAGTGGTCGCCCCATGATCGGAAGGTCGGGGGTTTGAATGCACTGAACGGCTACCCTGAGGTACTCTTGAGCAAGGTACCGTCCCTACACACTTCTCCCCGGGCGCCTGCTTAGTGGCTGCCCACTGCTTCACTGAGTGAATGGGTCAAATGCAGAGAGAGTAATTTCCCCACGGGGATCAATAAAGTATACATTATTATTATTTCTGAGATAACCTGTGTGAAAAAAAAGCAGACGAGTGTTTTTACTTCAAAACTGGGAAAAAAAAGTTAAAAATGTTGTTATTATTATTCAGTGAAAGCATCCTCCTGTTCATTTGACATTGTACCTGCATCATTATTCAAAAATGTCTTCCAGTCTATTGGCCCATGTGTGCTCACTCTAATCAACTCTTCACTGGCATCTGGTACAGTTCCGGTTTATTTTAAAAACGCTGCTATTCTCCCAAAACCTCAGCTAGACCCATCTCTTTGGAGCAACTACAGACCCATCTCTAAATTACCGTTAATTGCTAAGCTTCTAGAAAAGGTTGTGGCTAAGCAGCTTATGGCAGCTCTGGACAAACATGGCATTTGGGATAAGTTTCAGTCCGGTTTTTGTCGATTTCACTCCACGGAGACAGCCCTTCTTAGGGTCTCTAGTGATTAATGATGGAGGAAAATGCTCTGTTCTACTTATGTTGGACCTCACATCAGCTTTTGACACAGTTGACAACCACATCCTCCTTGAAAGGCTAAAAAATTGGGTTGGTGTATCTGGAACTGCCTTAGAGTGGTTCTCCTCATATCTCCATCACCGATCCTTTTCTGTGGTGGTCTCCGATTTTAGGTCATCCTCTACCTCCCTTACTTATGGTGTCCCTCAAGGTTCAGTTTTGGGGCCTTTATTGTTTTTAATATATCTTCTCCCCCTCCAGCATATAATGGGCTCTTTTGAGGACATTTCTTATCACTGTTATGTTGATGATATTCAGTTGTACATTTCTTTTAAGCTCCAGGATTTATCTAAGCTTCAGCGTCTGAATGATTGCTTAGATTCGATCAAACGTTGGATGGCTGCAAATTTCCTCCAACTCAAAGAGGGGAAAACCGAAGCCCTTGGTCCTCTCTCACTCTGTGTTAAATCCTCTATCAGGAATTTAGGTGTCACTTTTGACTCAACTCTCAGATTGGATGGGCATGTGAAATCTCTGGTTCGGTCTTGTTTTTATCATTTAAGAAATGTGGCTAAGCTAAGCCCGATTTTATCTCGCTCTGAACTGGAGATTGCTATACATTTATTTCCTCACGCCTGGATTATTGTAACTCGCTGTTTATCTGTCTTAGCAAAGGTTCTCTGGGTCGTCTGCAGGTTGTGCAAAATGCTGCAGCTAGACTTTTGACAAAATCCTCCAAGTACTCACATGTGACACTGTTGTTATCTCGGTTACACTGGCTTCCTGTTGAATTTAGAGTCCATTTTAAGATCCTGGTCTTGACCTACAGAGCTGTGCACGGACTGGCACCTGCCTACATCTCTGATCTGCTACAGCCCTATGTCCCCAGCAGGTCCCTGAGGTCATCTGATCTGGGCTTACTTGCTATAAAAAAATACTAAGAGGAGGACTAAGGGTGATAGAGCTTTTGCCACTGTGGCCCCTAGGCTGTGGAACTCTGTCCACCAAACATTAAGAACTGCAGACTCAGTAGCTGTTTTTAAAAAACAACTCAAAACTCACCTTTTTAAAACTGCTTTTGGTTAATTTTTTGCCTGTTTTATTTTGTCTTTTTTAAAACTTTTTATGACTTGTAATCTTATGTGTTTGTGATTCTGTCTTGAAAAGGTGCTATATAAATAAAAATTTATTTATTGATTGATTGATTGATTTATTTGTCTTTTCCACTGAATGAAACTGGAGCCTCGTTGTCTCGCCTCTCTCTATAGACTGTATATAGCAGAGATGACAATAAAGTTACTTTGACTTTGAACTGTCATGAAATTCTATAGGAAAACATCATAGGAACATTTCAAAAAGTACAGGAAAGTATCTAAAAAAGTTTTTAAAATGGTGTCAGATGTGACTTTGCTTGATATATGAGGGATAAATTATAAATACGTCTGTGAAGGTTCTCAGTCATCCAGGTCATCGGAGTCTGAGGAGCTTGGAAAGAAAAGCATCTGGACTTCTTTAAGTTTCTTGAAGACGTTTCATCCAAGAAGCTTCTTCAGTTCTAGGGTCAAATGGTGGAGAGTCCCAGATTTAAGCCCTATGGGAGTGTCCCCCCCCCCCAAGAGGGTCATGGGCCCCCTATTGATCCTAATCACACGAGCCAAGGTGTGAAAACAGGTGTGAGTCACAATCAGCCAGGGTTTCGGGTGAGCTCATCGGGAAACCTAGCCCCTCCCTATCATGTGATTTCCTGAGGTCAGAAGGTCCAGGATGTGAGTGGGCGTTAAGGCGTCTGGGAAGGATGTCAGAACTGGAGTCGTAAGCCCCGCCTCTGTTCAAAGATGGTCATTCACAGTGGACATAGATGGCTTCTTTTACTCCTCTTTCAAACCATCTGTCTTCTCTGTCCAAAATGTGAACATTGGCATCCTCGAAAGGGCTAAATTATAAAGTTTCCACTGTGAGTCTCGGGAAAATAAATGAAGATAAAAATATTAAGAAATTCTGCTCTGGTGATAGAGCAGAACTTCAGGCCCAGCAGACATTGCATGAAACCAAATTATACTTGAAGTGAAACAACACTGGCCAGACAGTAGGCCTACAAAATGAATGCAGTGAGCTTTTCTCTTGAGGGTGAAATATCTCATTTAGCAGTCTTTGTCGAGACAAGGGCCAATCAATAACTACTATGATGTATCAGCACTGTGATGCTGAGGCCGAGGCAAGTAATATATGGATTAACATCTTTCTGTCCCACGAGACCTGCGAGACCTGGCATTTATCTCTTTGTCTGAATGGCCAGAGACACATTGCAGGGAGTTCCTCCTGCCCTATTACCACTTTTTATTAAAATCAGCTCTGGGATATACAGCAAAGACGCAGGAGAATTTCTAAGCCATCTATCTATCTTTACAATTCTGCGTCTCCTGCTTCCGCCGCCTCTGTCTGTGCTGGTGGCATCAGCAGGGTGATGGATGACATTGCCCAGCAGGGATTCAGCAGGCGGTATTATCACGGAACAGGTATTAGCATGGAGCCCCACAGTCCCTCCTCAGCGCATCGATTTGGGCTGCTGCCTGACCCTAACCTCCTAAAGCAACCTTCAGACTGGAGCAACAGAGCCATGTTACAAGCCCTGGGGATAAACTTTGGCTGGGCAACGGTCCTTTATCATCCTTATTCATCCATTGCTGCAGTCCTCCCTCGCTTCTGCTCTCGCTGAGCTTCTTCTGAGTCTTTGTGCCTCTCTCGTTTCCTCGTTTAACTGCAATTGTCAAAATGCAGATTTGTACACGTGACATTTAAAATAATCTTTTAAAACACTGACAAAAATGACTTGTGCTGTTATTGCAAAACATACCTTTCTGTTTGAGTTGATCCCACTTTAGACTGTAGAAAACACTGATTTTACCCCATTTTCTTTTTAACACAAATTACGAGTCCTTTTGTTTTAATGTTTATATATTTGGCTATAAAACGCATGATGGCCGCTATCCCAAATTTCCTCCCTATCTTTGGCACGGGCAATAAAAATATGATGGCTATTTTATGTTTTTTATGCACACAGACATTAGCAAAAGCACTGCTGCAGCATTATTTTCAGTGCCGCTGTATCGATAGTGCTCCTGTTTCTAAGGTGATTAGAGAATTAGGAATCCCCAACATCATTTGCGAGCAGTAGGGTTCTATTCACTGTTGACAAGCATGACCCTGTAATCCACTAATTATTTTGGTGGGAGTGAAAAGACTCAAACTGCATGCGGCAAAACATGAAGCTTAGCAAAAGTTCAATCAGTGAAAACTTCTCTACTTCCATCTATTTCCATCTCTTTTCTCTTTTATTTGTACACTTCCCATCCCATCCTTCCCATTTTGTATATTAAAAATATACAAAAACACATAAAAAGAATATCATGTATAAAAAGCTCGCTGTCTGTGAAGTTGTAAAACGTAACCAAGGTTGCTAATTAGTACACATAAACCGTTTGAATTCTGATTGATAAGTGAGAATATGAACTGAATATGAAAACACGAGATAAAGGTTGCAGGTCTGGAAACATCATTGGAAAAACACTCAACATGGGAATATGTAAAAATGTATTCATATGCTGTCCTGTGCATTAGGAGTGCCGGTAATACTCTAACCATCACTAGCAGCACATCCCAGGGGAAGCTTTACATCAACACACAACATAAATTAGTAGAACGAAGCCTGAATGTTCAAATAATCTCCTGTAGTGCTTGTGTTGTGTTTTTATGACAATCAGGCGCCTCACTGTCTGTACGCTGTGGTTGCTGGTGCTATAATTAAAATGGGAAACTTGTAGAGCGCTATTGGTACCGTCGTTTGATCTCTTACTTTATCAATAACTACAATATTCTATATGTGAATTAAAAAAGCTCCGTTACATGACACATGGTCATGATAATCAGTTATGAAAACCCTGTTGTCAAAAAATAAAAAACACATTTGGAGTTTCCCTTTAGAGAAGTATCAGAAAACAGATAAAGCATCCACGGCACCAACGCTTCTTTTTGTTTTTCTACATCGAGAACATTAAATCGGTGCAGTTTTTCTATTTTCTGTGATACTTGTGATGGCCACACTCGTCTTATGTACTTTTATTTGTTCTATTTTGCATTTATCTCCATTCATTTCTTACTTTTGATTTGTGTTTGTGACTAATCCTTGTTTGTTTTACGGTTCCTTTCCTGCCATCATCCCCGGGAGTTTCCAGTGGGGATGACTGGACTGCACCACCAGTTCCCACTGAACGGGGAACAGGAAGTATTTTCTTTAGTCAAACTAGCTTTTGTATTAAACTAAATATTTGAATTTAAAGTTTAGTATTTCTTTTGATTTTCTCTTTTTGGTGTTCAGTTTATTAACAAACTGTTCAGTTTATTAACAAACTGAACTGTGTTGTTTTGTCGTGGTGTATGATTGTGTTGTGTTTAGCTACCCCTGTTGTGTCATAGTGGTCTGATCAACCATGACCTTTATGTGTCATTTCCTGTTTAGGTCAGTTGTGTTTGTTTGAGCAGTCAGTTGGCTTGTCTGTGTTCGGTCTGGTTTCTTTGTGTCCTTTATGAGCTCAACATTTATCCTTTTTTGTAAATATAACTTTTTAGGTTAAATAAAGAAAAATCTGTATTCCTCCTGCTTTTCAGCTCAGTGCATCACAACACTGATGGTCAAATTATTGTGAACCACCCATTTTCTAATTTGCATGCATGTATATGTCATCTTAGGGAGTTATTTTTGTGTGTATGTTAAGAAAAACTGCTTAATTGCAGTTTGAAAGAACTTTTCTATGAAGCAGGCAGAATGTCCTGAAATACAGTTAAAATAATCATTAACATTAATTGGTGCTAAAGAAGTGAATATAAGTGGTCACGTCCTAGTGGGTAAAACGCAACATACAATTTCACTTGATTGATTCCCAGATTTTGCATCATAATATGCTTTTGGGAAACAGGGCCCAGGTTTCTTCCATAAATCTGTATTTTTTAAGTTCACAACCAAATACCAAAATATTACTAGACTTGCAAAAAGACATTTCTAAATCCATCAGCAGAGCATACTCCACATATGACCCAGCTAGACAAAAAACATGGTCCCTGTAAATAAAAATAATGACTGTCGTTGTTCTAAAGTCCTGAGCCATTCCTCTTTTCTTGATTTTCTTTTTAGGAAAATTGGAAATATCTGCAGAACTGTATTAGAAACATGCAAACATAGATGGAAATATAGTTTATTAGGAAAAAACAGAGTTTGTATAGTTTGAATGAGCTTAAAAATTCGTCTTTTGTCTTCTATCCATTAATCCAGGGGAACTCCAGGCCTCGAGGGCCGGTGTCCTGCAGGTTTTAGATCTCACCCTGAATCAACACACCTGTATGAAACGATTAGTTCATTACCAGGCCTCTGGACAACTTCAACACATGTTGAGGAGGTCATTTAGCCATTTAAATCAGCTGTGTTGGATCAAGGACACATCTAAAACCTGCAGGACACCGGCCCTCGAGGCCTGGAGTTTCCCACCCCTGCATTGATCCATCTTTTTCTGCTTCTCCATTGAGGGTCAAAGGGGGCTTGGGCATATTCCAGCTGTCATGGGACAAGAGACAGACACCCTGGACAGGATGTCCTCTTCTCCAGTTTTCTCGGATTGTTTAAAAACACACTGCACAACATGCTGAGATATGGCACGTTTAATAGCTCTTTGGGAATCACCTTATTGATGCAAGGTGATTCACTAAAGGCATTTGTTGGCATGCTTGTTTGTGCGAGTGCATGTGTTGGCGTGCGTGTTTGTGCGAGTGCATGTGTTGGCGTGTGTGTTTGTGCGAGTGCATTTGTTGGCGTGTGTGTTTGTGCGAGTGCATGTGTTGGCGTGCGTGTTTGTGCGAGTGCATTTGTTGGCGTGTGTGTTTGTGCGAGTGCATGTGTTGGCGTCGTGTTTGTGCGAGTGCATGTGTTGGCGTGCGTGTTTGTGCGAGTGCATTTGTTGGCGTGTGTGTTTGTGCGAGTGCATTTGTTGGCGTGTGTGTTTGTGCGAGTGCATTTGTTGGCGTGTGTGTTTGTGCGAGTGCATGTGTTGGCGTGCGTGTTTGTGCGAGTGCATGTGTTGGCGTGCGTGTTTGTGCGAGTGCATTTGTTGGCGTGTGTGTTTGTGCGAGTGCATGTGTTGGCGTGCGTGTTTGTGCGAAAGTGCATTTGTTGGCGTGTGTGTTTGTGCGAGTGCATGTGTTGGCGTGCGTGTTTGTGCGAAGTGCATTTGTTGGCGTGTGTGTTTGTGCGAGTGCATGTGTTGGCGTGCGTGTTTGTGCGAAGTGCGTGTTGGCGTGTGTTTGTGCGAGTGCATGTGTTGGCGTGTGTGTTTGTGCGAGTGCATGTGTTGGCGTGCGTGTTTGTGCGAGTGCGTGTTGGCGTGCGTGTTTGTGCGAGTGCATGTGTTACCGTGTGCGTCAGGGTTTGGCTCACATTGCTCAGCACAGCAGGTGAAATCTAAAAGACTTTCTTGAGATCTCTGTGGATTTGTTCTTAAACTGATGTGATTTAAAGTCAGACCTCGTCATCTCATCTTATCACCTTACTCTGCTGCTAATGATGCCACATGGGGAGAAGCACAGATAAACAAAGGTTTCTTGTTTTCAGACAACAGAAACAAGCAGCAGTCTCACATTTTAAAAGGAACAATCTATTTTCCTCCTACTCAACAGGAGAACATTGAACCTACACCCACTCTGTCTCTCATGCACACACACAGAGACACACAGATGCCTGCAGTATGTCAATATTACTAGTAGTGCTAGAAACAGTGATACCTAATGCGACTAATTTTAATCACGCTTTAATTTCCATTGCTGACCATTGTTCCACGTTGAATGACAAAGCAAAGGGTGGTGAGGAGGGATTAATTAATTTAGATCCAGCCCATAAATAAAGTGAGAACACTGAGGATATGAACCAGCAAATTTGCACACGGAGAAGTGAGCAAAGATAAGGCGTCAAAGCTACCGACCGTCTCCAATTGGATTTTTCATTTAATCCTTTTGAATGTGGAGAAAGAGCATAATTATGAAAAGACAATGCTCTTTCTTCTAGAAACTGAACACTTCCAATTCCAACTTTCATTTTCTCACATTGAAAATTCCAAACAAAACAGCCATGTAATTGAAAGTAAAGCAGCATGTTGGTTTGGCCCTGCTCAAATCATTCTTTCTGATTACTACACAAATCCCAAACTCACTGAGCCTTTCACAAACATGAAGAAACACATACAAATACATACACACACAACGACTTAATTGGTTTTGTGCACAGTTCAATTTATTTATTTCTTTATTGCACCAAATCACAGCAAAAGTCATCTTAGGGCACTTTATATGATGAGGTCGAGACCTCACAATATTAAAGAGTAAAACCCAAATACTGTTAAGTACTTAAAAACTTATGAGCGTGGAGCAGCAACAATGACAATAAAGGGCTATTCTATTCTATTCTATTCTTTGTCTCCACCTATGAAAATTAAAAGAATGGCTAAATTTAATCTGACAGATGTCCGCTTGAAGAGCCTTTCTGGACTACTGGATGGTTCCTCAGTCCCATTCTCACTCTTGCACATGTGTATCTGCAGTTTCACGATCTCAACCTCATAGAAACTTAAAACGGAAGCTTTGAAATTCTCCATAACTGGTCCATCAGTTATACTGTTGATTCCAACATAAAATAGTGAAAAACAGTGATGAACTACACACCCTGTATCCAACAGTTGATTTGGTTGTAGTTTTTAATAGACTATAAGCCTCAGTCGTACAGACCGAGAGACCAGTCTGCAATCCACTGGCGACCACCAATCACTAGGGAAGAAGGTCCATGACCCCATTCCCCAACTAGGTGGATTAGTGACTGTTGCTCTTTGTCAGTATAATTGACTTCTAAACCCCGAGTCATACAGCCCTAAAGATTGGTCAGCAACCTCCAGTTGCAAATTTTCATTGCCTATGTACCTATTTTCTCTCTTGCAAAGTAGTCTCTGGGAAAAAAAGGTATTCTCCAATCAGCTAGCAAGTGGTTACTGGAGGTTGCAGGTACTCGCTAGATGAAGCTGGTCAACAACCTTCTTGCAATAGCTTTGGTCAGCACCGAATTGCTGTGGTTCTTCATATTTTGCTCTGATTTGTCTACACAGACTAATGAACTACCCACAGAACATTAATGAAACTGTGGAAATTGAGTTGTTTGTGTCTTTTTTTCTACTGGTTGCAGTGGGAAGCCAAAACTTTAAAAGGCAAACATTCTCCATTTAAAGGGGTTTTTCAAATTTCACCGGTGCTTGACCACTACTTTGAATGCAGACTGATTCAGTTTAAAAATTAATTTTTCACAACATCAACCAAACATTTCAATAACAGTTTTTATCCAGGCTATATGGGAACTGTACAGGGTTTGTTGATATGTACTTTTTATATAAACCACTGTTTTGTTCATTTCTTTTTTTTAAATGTTTATTGACTCTTTGCAAAGGCAGCTTCTATGAAAGCACTTGAGCACACATCACATTTCCCTAAAGGGACAATAAAGTATATTATATTGTATCTGTCAGGTGAAATACAGCCGACTGCAGCAAACCAATTTGAGCAACCAAAGCAAAGGACACTCTGTTTGTGGCTGGTTTACCTGGCCACAGCCAGTGTCAACTACTTGCCAACCAGCAAGCTTAAAGGACCCATAACGGCCAGTTTTCATAAAGTTATTGTACAAAAAAATGAAATAAATAAACAAAAACAATCAGCTCGGGAAATCAGTTACCGGCTGAAAGGAAATCATTAATTTCCTAACTGATGTGTTCAGACGAAGATAAAATGTTAGTTCTGTAAAGTTGGTGAATATATAATTTTACATTGATTTTAACACTGACTACAACTTTCGATACACAGTCTTGTGCAGCATGTTAATGATACTGAATAGCACTGCATTTTGTTATAAGTTTATAGTCACATAACAAATTCCTCAGATACATTGGAGCTAGCTGCACCCCAATGACTCATTTATGGACTATGTTGCAGTTCACTAAAGGCTAAAAAAAGAAAACCTACATTTTACATCAACACCAACATCTGACGTATCACTTACAGTTTACAATTACCGTATTTTCCGCACTATAAGGCACACTTAAAATCCTTTAATTTTCTCAAAAATCAACAGTGTGCCTTATGCATGAATTCAGGTTGTGCTTACTGACCTCGAACCAATTTTATGTGGTACACAGCGCTCAAAAATCTGTCAAAAAATGTTTTAGTACGACTTTGGTAAGCTACGAAGCCGCACCGCTTGATGATTGTCGCAGCATTGAGGCTACCGTAGTCAGGAGCCTCGCAGAGTAATCTGGGTCCTAAACTCCGTCAGCTTCAGGTCCCAAAGTCAAACGAACACTGCGGCATCACTGAGAGTTAAAAACTGTCTAAATTCTTTCATCTTTAATAAAATGATCAGCGTTGCTGCTTTACCAGGTGTAACAATTAAGTTTAACATCCAGGCATCCATGAAAACAGAATTTATTACATTTAACAGAGTTAGAAGTTAGCAGGAAGTTAGCTCGCTAGCTTCCACCTAAACATGATATAGCATGTTCTGACTGGGAGATTTCTGAAACATTCAAACGTACAGCTCTGCTATCACTTCCAACATAAATGAAGACAGAAAACTAAACAGCAGTGACGTTTGTAGGGTTACTGAAGTTGGACTAGCTGGTATATAATGATGTGCTACATGATCGCTAGCGACACAGCTATGTTAGCATAGCATAAACACAGTGAAGCTGGAGGATGAACGCTAACTTTTTTCCACTCGATAAAAGTTAACGTGAGGGTTCCCGATGGTTAGGGACAAATGCAATCGCATGGCAGGATGCTGTAAACGGACCAAACTTCAGACAGGAGAACAGCTGAGATAATCCATCCACAATACGAGGTTAGTCATTAATATACTGCAACAACATGGGAATAGAGCAGCTGCCAGAGAATTCAACATTAATGAATCAATGGTACAGAAGTAAAGGAAGCAAGAAGAATGAGTTGAGTAAAGTTTGACTTATCTGACTGTTTTATTTCGCTTAATGCGCCATATGGTCCGAAAAATACAGTATATGTTTAGTTTTTATAGATTGTTTAAACTTCCACTGAGACCAGGACAGAGCTCTAAAATTATCCTAGGGCAGACTTCTCTTAATGTAATTGTAAGCCCAATAATGAAATCAGTTTGCTTGTGTTGCTATGTATATACAGTGTGAGCTAGAAATTCAGAAATCCTAATGACTGCAGACAGAAAAGAATGCAGCGCTTAATCCTTTCTTTACTTCCTTTTTCTTCTTTTCGCCTGATTTTTGGTGATTAAAAAAAAAATCAACCCTACAAACTCTTAAATAAAACATATCAGAGGTTGACTGTCCTGCTATCTCAACTTGGAACATATTGAAAAGTAATTACATAAAGATATCTAAAAATGCAAAACAGAAACTTTTATTAAGAATTGAGATCAAAGCAGTTTTCTTACTTTTAAGCTTTCTTCTGCATGTTTACTTTTACGAATTAGCAGTGCGGCATGCTTTAGCCTAGCCTTCATTGGAGAGCATCTGTGCATATCCGTGCGGTATAATAACCTCACCAATCTTAATCAATGATATGACAACCACCCACTGATTGTCTTTTGGTGTATTGAAGTGCTTGCCCGATTGCATGTGTTTTTGTGTCTCTCCCAGTATACAGCAGATACTGGGGTGTTACAGTGATGCAGGGGGTCCAACAGATGCTGTGGGATACCTTACAATGCAAGCAGGCAAGAAGCAACGCTCCCGTGGTCTGATTAGAGCAGCCGCTGGGGATCACAGCAAGGAAACTTAATTAAAACTCATCTAGATGGAAAACACTGTGAAAAAATTCCATTTTGTATAGCCTGCTGGCAGCTCCAGCATTATACAACATATGTGTACCTAATCACAGTGTTGCTGTGACAGGAGGGGTTTTAAAAATGTGCTCACTAGCCAACTTACTAATGCTGATTGAAAAATTATGAGAATTACCATGTGGTGTGACGGCCAAGGTTACAGCCAGATGCAAACGCGGTGCTTTGGCGGACAATAGGAATAAGACCATTTCTTCTGCCTCCTTTTCACACACATTTTCTCCGCCCCCTCCCCGATCCCTGTGTGTCACCACTGCTCTGATCGAGGTAAACACATATTAAGACATTCTTGCAGCTGCAGAAATAGTTGGAGCACACCTCCACCACAATGAAGGAGTTTCTTCCCCACACACCTCATCCATTTTTTCCTTTTCATCCCGCTTGCTGCCCAGGCATCTAAATGACAGCGCGCCACTGCGATGGAACCCATCTCAAACACCCATTAAAAATAATGAGATGGCCATTTTCACCGCCTGTTACTTGAAAACAATCCATATCACACAGGGGCCCCTAGCAGAGACTGAGGGGGAGCTGAGCAGAAGGCAACAATTGCGTAGAGTAGATTTACTTAATAACCTCTTGTTGTCCTTGATCGGACTGCTGAGTTGGTCTCCTGTAGTAAACCTATCTGAAAGAGAGAGGGCTGCTGGATACGGCAAACATCTGACATACCCTAAAACAATTTAACAAGTTGCAGGAGAAGTATCTAAAAATTCTTCCTTTTATTTACTCTGTAGTTATAGATAACAAATGTACTGGTGTTTGTACTAGCACAATAATTGCACTCATTAGCATATTGTGTTTATAATTGCTTGAAAACAAACTGCTGCTTTAACCCTTCGTAGGGTACGAAACCATATATAGTAGTCAGTGAATATGAAAACTGTCCTCTCTGAGGTTGTGGAAGTAAATGGCTTTCTCCCACATAAGATCAGTGGAGATCAGGCTACATGATTGCATGTGACCGATCAGCATTAGCATGGAGCATTTCAAACTTCAGCGCTCTTGCAAAAGGTTTTGCATCCATACCTACTGTCATAACTTCCCATGGTAATGATGAAACTCGTGCATTATATGTTTTAATACTTTTGCTAAATGTGAAGATAAAATTAGTGAAATTTCACAATGAAAAAACGTAGGCAAGACATTTTATCAAACACCCTGATCACCTAAAACTGGTGCCAGTGATCGGAAGTTGATTTTTTAATATATTAAGTATTTATTTTAAGTACATTTACACTTCACTGTTACTGTTTTCCTTTGCAAATAAAGCCAGCTCGATATTGACTGAAAAAATCTATAATTTCTTTCATAGCTGTTGTTGTGCCAGTCAATCAAATACCAAGTCACAGAGTGGCAAAAGCTGTATTTATTAGGAGCTGGTGGGCATGTGTGATGTGTACTTGGGTTTTTGTTTCCCCTTTTCGGCACAGGTAGGCGGGGCGGTGCTTGATGGCATACCAGCACACCTGCGGGGCATCAGACGTCATCAGAGGAGCATTTAAAGAGCTGTGAGGCGGACGTCTGGTGTTGGAGTATTGTCGCTTCCACAATTGGTAATGTGTTTTTGCAGAACGAGCCTCTATATCAGCGTGCTTTATGTTCGAGATCCGTCTCCCTGCCTGTTTTTCATCTGCACTAGCCTGTGTCACCGCCTGCTCGCCTGCCTGTTTGTTTGGAATTGGTCTTCTCGGATCTGTGATGGAGATTTACCTCGCATCTGCCTGTGACCACTGCCCACACCTGTATTTTCTGTTTCAAGTAAGCTCTCCAACTCTCCCCGTTTACCCAAATTTAACTCTCGACTTTCGGCGCTATCCCCTAACTCTGTTTGTCCCTCATCCTCAGGTCGCTCTGGTGTGCCACCTATCCTCCCACATACCTCTGTTCCATCCCCTCGGCTCCATCTCCTCGCACGTTTACCCAATCACTGTACATAGCCCCATCCCTTGTAAATATCCCCCTATCACTGTAAATAAATCAGCATTCACCACTATCCCGAGCCCGTGTGTGTTTCTGCTACTAAATCCACCCATTAGAGACACCTAACAGAATACTCCGACCGCTCTTATGGATTCAGCACAACCCACAGATCCCGCTCCCGGTGACTTACTCCAGAAACACGAAGAGTCTCTGTCGAGCTTAACTCAGCAGTTTCAGGAATCCGAGCAATGGGCTGGTCGGCTTAATGAGACCCTGACAGCCATCCAAGAGACTCTAGCCCGGTTAGCTCCTCCTGCCGTTTCCAGCGCCCCGTCTTCCCCACCCGTACCTCCCTTTCAGCAGAGTTTGGGCTCAGTTCGTGACCCTGCTCCTCCGGCCCTTGTGCCATTCACAGGGGAGCTGGGCCGTTGTGGGTGTTTTTTGATTCAGGTTTCCCTGCTCTTTCAGCGTTTTCCCCAGGCATTTTCTGACGACGCTTCAAAGATTTCACATGTTATCGGTGTCCTCCGTGGTCGTGCTTTGAACTGGGCCGACTCCTGTCTCGCTCTCCATCCCCTCCAGACTGTCACTTATGTAGTTTGTTCAGGATTTTAAGGCTGTTTCATCACCCCCTGCGCTCTGACGAAGCCACGCAGCAAGTGCTCGGGCTCCGAGCAGAATCTTATTGACGGCGGTCTCGTGCGTCGTCTCGGCATTGAGACATGGCCCCTAAATGTCCCCATCTCCGTTACGGCTCTTAACGGGCAGTCGCTGCCCTCAGTCACCCAACCTGTTTCATTAATGCTTTCCGGCAATCATCACGAGCTTCTCCGGTTTTTTGTTTTTTCCTCCTAAAACGATGGGAGCATCATAATCCTGACATTGATTGGTCCACCCATTGCTTGTCACACTGTTTACAGTCTGCCCTCCCAGTTTCAACTGTCTTCTCGTCTAGGCTGGCACCTGAGGAGTTGGATCTCTCACCTGTACCTGAGGTGTATCATGACCTGGGGACGGTTTTCACTAAACACCGCGCCCCCCCCAATCGTCCTTATGACTTTTCCATTGAACTTTTGCCTGGAGCCCCGCTGCCCACCAGCCGGCTGTACAAGCTCTCCGGTCCTGAGAGGGCAGCCATGGATATCACGGAGTCACTGGAGGCGGGCTTAATTCGCCCGTCCTCTTCGCCATTGGCGGCCGTTTTTTTCTTTGTGGACAAGAAATATGGATCTCTCAGGCCCTGCATTGACTATCGGGGTCTCAATGACATAACTGTGAAAAATAAATATAACCTCCCTCTGATCTCTTCTGCTTTTGAACCCCTACAGGAAGCCGTCACTTTCACGAAACTGGACCTTCGCAATGCGTACCACCTGGTGCGCGTACGCCAGGGAGACGAATGGAAGACTGAAGGCAGCCTTCCACTCGCCACGAGGATAATATGAATACCTGGTAATGCCTTTCGGTCTGACAAATGCGCCGGCGGTGTTTCAGGTTTGATTAATGATGTGCTATGGGACTTTTTGAATCGTTTTTTTGTTTGTCTACCTGGATGATATGACCAGCAGGTGCGCAGCCTTTTGCGGCGGCTTCTGGAAAACAAGCTTTTTGTGAAAGCGGAAAAGTGAGTTTCATGCTAGTTCTGTGCTGTTCCTGGGCTATGTACTTGAGAAGGGGCAGATTAGGGCCGATCCCTGTAAAATCAAAGCAATCACTGACTGGCCGACTCCCTCCATGCACAAACACTTGCAGAGGTTTCTGGGGTTTGCTAACTTTTATCGGCGGTTCATTAAAAACTACAGTCAGATCACTCTTCCGCTTACTAGACTGACATCTCTGGCTCGAGTTTTCGTTTGGTCGCCTGAAGCGGAGCAGGCATTTTCACGTTTAAAAGAGTTGTTTGCTCTGCACCCATTCTCGCCCATCCCGATACTTCCAGATAGTTTGTTGTGGAGGTGGATGCTTCTGATACGGGTGCGGGAGCCGTGCTGTCTCAACGCTCACCCAACGATGGACATCTCCATCCGTGCGCGTTTTTTTTCTCGGCGGTTTTACCCAGCTGAGAGAAACTATAATGTAGGTAACCGCGAGCTTCTAGCAGTTAAGCTGGCTCTTGAGGACTGGCGTCACTGGTTAGAGGGAACTACTGTGGTTGATTTGGACTGACCATAAAAATCTCTCCTACATTCGGAGCGTGAAGCGGCTCAACTCCAGGCAGGCCAGGTGGCAGCTATTTTTTAGCCAGTTTAACTTTACTATCTCTTTCCAACCGTGTTCCCGCAACACTAAGCCTGACGCATTGTCACATCAATTTTCCTCCAAATCTGAGTCTACTGAACCGGCCACTATCATCCCCTCGTCCTGAGTTGTGGGGGCCGTGACGTGGGACATCGAGAGCCTGGTGCACTGTGCGCAACGGAATGAACCAGACCCCGATTTGGGTCCGCCTGGCAGGCTGCTTGATCCGTCTGCCATGCACGCACGCGTCCTTCACTGGGTGCACACGTCTCGCTTCCCCTGTCACCCCGGCGTGCGTCGTACGATTTCCCTGTTGAGACGCTCCTTTTGGTGGCCCTCACTGGAGAGTGACGCTCGCAAATATGTGCTGGCATGTGAAACCTGTGCGTGCAATAAGAGCCGTCACCGGCTGCTACGCCCCCTGCTACACCCCCTGCCTGTCCCGGGTTGGCTCTGGTCGCATATTGCTGTGGACTTTGTTACTGGTTTGCCACGTTCCTCTAACCACTCGGTTATTCTGACCATCGTTGACAGGTTCTCCAAGGCTGCCCATTTCGTCCCTCTATCTAAACTCCCTTTTCTGCCCTCGAAACCGCTCGCTTGCTCATTGATTGAGTTTTTTGGTTACATGGGATTCCTCAGGACATTGTGTCTGACAGGGGGCCTCAGTTTGTTTCTCGTGTGTGGAAGGCCTTTTGTGCATCTCTGGGGGTGGGGGTGAGCCTTTCCTCGGGCTATCACCCACAGTCCAATGGACAGACTGAAAGGGCAAATCAGCAGCTGGAGTCCACCCTGCGCTGTGTGGCCTCCACTAACCCCACTTCCTGGAGTTCTCATCTCACCTGGATTGAATATGCTTACAACTCCCTCACCTCGACAGCTACTGGTTTTTCTCCTTTTGAGATATGTCTTGGGTACCAACCGCCACTGTTTCCTTCTCAGGAGGCGGAGATTTGAGTCCCAGCAGTGCAGGACCATTTAAGTCGCAGTCGGAGAATCTGGCGCCAAACCAAGGCAGCGCTACTCCAGACTGCAACTCAGAATCGCTGTGCTGCTGATTGGAGAACGCCTGCTCCTCAATACACCGTGGGCCAACAGGTTTGGTTATCTTCTGCAAGTAGTCCTCTGAAATGCATGTCCAAGAAGCTTGCTCCTTGCTTCCTGGGACCTTTCACTATCCAACGCAACCCTGTTTCAGTGAGGCTGCAGTTGCCGGCCTCCATGAAGGTTAATCCCACAATTAATGTTTCTCAACTCAAGCCTGTCTCTCGCAGCCCACTGTACCCACCTTCTGAACCCCCTCCGCCCGCCCGCATGGTGGACGCCCCAACCTATTCCGTCCGGCAACTGCTGGACGTGCGTCGTCGCGGCCGGGGTTTTCAGTTTCTGATAGACTGGGAAGGGTACGGCCCGGAGGAGCGCTCCTGGATCCCTGGGGCCTTCATTGTGGACCCTGGTCTATTTATGGATTTTTTATTATGGAACAGTATTGTAGTGTATGTATGATTAATATAATTCTAATGTATAAGATTAAATCTTTGAAAATGAAAGCATACATCTAGTAACACTATTTAAAGTTTCTCAGCTGCACCACGTTACAGCAGCCTCACCAAGAACCCTGACGCAGTTGTCCATGTGACTGGACTTTGATACATGTGTTATATTTGTATCAGTTTCAGTTCTTCAGAAAAAAAAGTGTTCCTAAATAAACGTACCTTTAAGTTTTTATGTGTTTGTCTTATATCTGCACATATAGTAACTTCATCTAAACTAATTTGAAAGACAAAAATGGAAAATTAGATTAAAAAGTAGCGAAAGAAAATTTCAATAACACTCCAGTATTTCAATGGGTTGTGTGGAATAAGACTTTGTCTGGGAGGCTGCTTTTGTATGATGAGTGAAGTCATATGTCTTTGTCAGTCTGAAATTACAGTGTCTGCATGGACAGCATAACTAAACAACAATGAAACGGTTTACTAATCACCTGCTGGTGTTTGGAAGAATGACAGCGTCTGTGATTCCATCCAAGCAAGGAGAGATGTGATTAAGATTTCTGTGTGTGTGTGTGTGTGTGTGTGTGTGTGTGTGTGTGTGTGTGTGTGAGAGAGAGAGAGAGAGAGAGAGAGAGACATGAGACTTATGTAATTTCATTAACTCTGCGAATTACTAACATCTCAGGCATCTCAGGTTTTATCTCTTGAGCTGTGTTGAAGTTGTATGTGTGAAAACAGACTTGCGCTTCTCTCTGGGGGTGTTCACTCCTTACAGTAAAATAGCAAATGACAAAGTTCACAGGTTAGAGTCAACTGTCAATCATATATATTCCACCTCTGTAATATTCTTTGTCAATATTCTTGATATTTATAATTGAGCGATTTGTATATATTAGTTCAATTTCTTACATTTGTAAACAGACTGTATTATTTAAATAGTTTAGTCTGTTACTGTTACTGTCTGGGAGCAACTGTAACCCACATCATTTCCTTAGGGATTAATAAAGTTTTCTGATTCTGATGTCTAGGATTCGATCCATCTGCATCTGTTTAGCTCCTGTGTTTGTCCCCACAAGTTTTCCAGGTTTTATTCCTGCTGCTATTTTAGTTTTAGTTTTGTCTTTGTACTCAAACATCAGCATTAAGGGCTTCCTTTGTTCATTTGACTTTGTCTGCCTGCATGCTCTACATTTTGGGATTCCAAGTACATGTAATTGGTTAAAAATAATGTCTTGGTTTGTAAGAGAAAGTCAGACTGAACCCCTATTGGCTGTGGAAACAATGTTTTCTCTTGCAGCCCACTGCGGTATCATATTGTAATTTTTGTCATCACTACAAAACCATGTTTGGCCAGGTACAACACGCCACTCTCCCAAGAATGCTCACTGGGATTTTTCAGCACAAGCTCATCTGTTTCACAATGTTCCAGCTGCATAAAGACACTAATCACAAGGTACTTCACTCACAGTTTTACAAGATTTAACAACTGGATGGAAACAGATGTAAGTGTGAATATCAATGGGATATTTCATCTCCCCAGTGCTGCTTAAAGCAGCCTTTGAAGTCCTCCTGATTGGAGCAAGGCAGATGGTAGATGTGTGGCTCCTGTCAGGCCAGAAAAAAGCTCGACTAAGGAGTAACACGGATGACCTGATGAGCATCGACCAAACCAAAACTGTGATTACTGAAGAGGCTGACAAGTTGATGGTCTGTGAAATTTTCAAACTCGAGCCAAATCAGCAATTTGTCAATTCAGAAAGAGAGAAAGTGGGAATTCTTCTCGTCTGGGGGGAGGCTGAAAGGAAAGCAGCACTGGTGGAGCAGCACAGCAAAGCATACAGTTTATATGTTATTTCTACCCAATCAGGGAGGAGAGAGAGATATCGTTTGAGAGAGAAAAGACCATAGTTTAACTCCTGTGTGCTGAAACTCTGTTACATTATAAAATACATTTCTTATGAGAAAAGGGGTAAAAACAGTGTACTGCCTCTAATCACTGCGTAGATATACAGTTTTATACTTGATAGTCCCTCTAGAGCTAATCACAAACACGCAGACTGAACAATGTGTCAGAAAATGCCCCATCACATGCCTTAAACACAAATACAGTCATGTGAAAAACAAAGTCTTCCCAGGAGTCCATGCAGTCCATGTCCAAAACTAAGTACACTCCATGCACGCCAAAACAACAACCAAAAAGTTTCTCCTAAGCATCAGAATTCCCACAAGTTTCTGGGACCTTGAAGTAATCATTGACAGTATGACCTCATCAGTCTTTCACATGGTGTCCTTGTCATTGTCCGGTTGGAGGACTTATTTTTGGCCAAGCTTGAGCTGCTGTGACTCTGAAATACTTTGGTACACAGAGTTCACGATCAAGTCAGTGACTGGAGGTGCCCAGATCTTACAAAAATGAGCAAAACAAGCAGAAATCACTCATTTACTACCATGTTTGACAGCTGGTATCATCACAAACATTGTGACTAAATGTCTCCACTTTGGTCTCATCATGCTTCCAGCCAGATGTGTCTTCAGGAGCTGGTATACATTTTTCAATGTTCACTGTGCTTTAAACAAATTGCTTGAGAAGGAACACTGCAGTTGTTGAAACAACCATTTTTTTCCCCACACAAACAAGTCACTGACTGCTGGTGGGACCCACACACTTCTGTCAGGTTGCACTAACTTGGATTCCCTGTGCTCTCAATTACAGAGCAGTCTCCATGCTGCCACGTTCATGCAGGGCACTACCTTGATGAATATTTCATTCAGGTTTTTGAGTTATCCACGAAGCAGAGTGCAGTTACAAACAACAGCTTTCTTGTAACAAAGGTGATTAAACTTTGTCCTTAACCTTTGTTCAGGTTTGTATGCAGGTTGTCACTTGAGTCTTAGAAGGTCATGCACACAGAAATATAGACACACCAAATACTGCTTCTGAAATTCAAAATATGCCTGAATATGCCTAAAAGTATGCAGCATGATAAGATTATCAGCCACTGCATAATACTGTGTGAATAATTAGGACTTGTGATGTTTGCTGGCTAAAACAAGGAAAATAAAAACCCATGATCACACTGGTCAAAAAGAAAAGACTGGGAAAGTACAGAGCAATCTCCCAGCTCCAGATCTGAAAAGGGGAATGCAGCAAAGTTTGCTGTAAAGACTTGTGTGTCTTAGGCTCCAGTGGTCTCGCTTATCAGTCACTTTGAATCAGGTGTATTGCAATACCATTTGTGGGAGCACTGATTTGTATTGCTGGCAGTGGAGAGTTGAGAAGGGTTCAGCTTTTCAAATGCTAATCATTTACTAACTTTTGGAAATGCCGTTGTTTCTAACACAAAAGTATAAAGCACAGTGAGTGTTCAGTTCAGTTTTATTTATGTAGTTCACAACAGCAGCCGCCTCAAGGTGCTTTATATTGTAAGGTAAAGACGGTAAAGTATGAAAAGGAAACCCCAACAATTAAAAGCCCTTATGAGGAAGCACTTGGTGACAATGGGAAGTAAAACCACCCTTTATACGAGAAACAGGAAGAAACAGACCGAAGCTCAAGGAGGGGCAACCATCCACCACGATCAGCCGGGGGTGCGCAGAGATGGAGAGAGATAAAGAGTTTAATGACTGCTAATGACTAAATACCATAGTGGTGTATAAACGCACAGAGAGCAAAAATAAATGAGTGAAGAAGAAATACTGCATCATAGGAAGTCCCGTGCAGCCCAATCCAATCGTAGCACAACTAAGAGATGTTTCGGGGACATCTGATCCCGTCCGAACTATATGCTCACCTGTAACCCCTCGGCAGCAATAGGCAGAGGGACTGTTAAGGCCAGCACAGTCCTCCACTCTTTGCTACCTTCCTTCTTGCTGCTTGAGGTCTATGTATATTGCCTTGCATGTACCCTGGTCTCCTTGTGTTCCTAGTTTCCTTGCCTGCAGGTTGTTCTCCTGGAGAAGTGCACTGGCCACACCTGGTAATGGCCTTCAGTCCTGTTTGCAAATCCTTCTCTGGGAAAAACGTTACTACTCCTCTGACTAACCTGTCTGCCTTCACTCCTGGATTTCTGAATCTCCAGGTTGAAACCTTAACGCTGTCATACACTCCTCCATCCTGCCGGACACTCACTCGGCTGTCAAAATTGAGAGCAAACAAAACAACTGCTGTGTAATGCCCTCCGCTATCTTAGCTTAATTGGTCACATGACTGCATCATATGACTAACATGCGTCATCGTTTTAGAAAGTCTGCGTTTTCGAGTGTCCACATTGCGACGCGAAAGCACTGTTTTCAAATGTATGCGTTTTCGAGAGCGTTTCCAAAACGCTGCATTTTCCATGACCGAAAACGTAGTCTCAGTGTGGACGTGAGGCCACAACGGAGAGAAAACGATGCGTTTTCAAATGAAAATGCATTAGTGTGGACGTAGCCTATGTCAGAGACCCCTGCTTCACTCCCCTCATTGCTTTGTATGCATTTTCCCTGTGTACAATAAAACCTTGTTTAGCAACAGCTTGCCTCGTCCATTGAATTCTGGATCCACTCCCACGTACTGGCCTGTGACATTTATAGATAAATACAAGTCCACTGTCAGAAGCCATAAAGTCATTCGTAACCTCCAGTAGTGCCATGATCGAATCCTTTAGCAGACTGAAACTCTAAAACCATTCCTTTGTAAATGATCAGCTGTTTGACAAACGCTCTTTCAAGAAAGAAGCAGAGAAAAGTTTAACATTCAGAAAGCCGTCTCATTTGCTAGGACAGCTGGGTCAAGTAAGAGTTTCTTGATTTTAATTACTCCCACCTTAAAGGTCTGCGGTTTGTAGCATGTTAAATGAATCATATTTAAAATTGAAGCATTAATTAATTAATGGTGAAATGTCTTTGAGCTGCCTTGTAGGAATGGGATCTAAATGGCAAATTGATGGTTTAGAGAAAGACATTATTGAAGCTGACTCGGATCGATGGGAGAGAGAGAGTAAATATCAGCGCAAATATCAGCAGTTATTAAAGTTGCTGTATTTAATGACATTTGTGCAATTGTGCATTTTTTCCCCTCTAATGATTAAAATTTTATTTGTGAAGAAATTCAGGTTAATGTTAAAGGAACACTTGGCTCAACAGAGTTGAGGTGCCTAAGAGGCTAACACACAACCAAGCAGAGGCTGAATGATTCAAATTTACAATTATTAGTGAGCACAAGAAGCAGAGCATCAGATGGTAGCTCACTGGGAGAGAGGACATGGGTGTTGGATCCAGAAGAGGCTGGTGGGTGAAATGAATGTTCAGGCCTTCTTGTGGATAGTGGGCAGTTTAGTCCAGGAGGGATACGCTGGTTTGCTCGCGGGAGGTCGTAGAAGTGAGGGCAGGCTGGTGGTGGAGCTGAAGCTGTTGCACACGAGTATTTCCAAGATTGAACCAGCTTGACAAAACAGATGAGGAGATTCTGAAGACAGCAGCTCGTCTGGCCTGCTGGGAGACAGACAAAGAGCAAAGACCCAACATCAGACACAACTCTTTCTCCAGGCCAAACAAAGATCTTCTAAATAAGTGCGACACCATCTCCTCTCCAGTTTCTATGCAAATGTATGTGAGTTATACCAGGGACTCAAACAGCTCTAATTTGTTTCCTTCTGTTTTTACAGGAGCCACATCCGCGGCTTTTAATCCATTTCATCTCATAAGTGGGCGCAAACTAATTACAGCTGAGCATATAGTCCCAACAAAGCTGTAAGGAAGCAAGAGGCTGGGAAAGAACACGGGAGGAAAATCCATTTGTAAGGGAGTCGGCACTGAATTGAGCAAACAGCTGTGCCTGGTCGTGCTGAAAACAAAAGAAAAGAAGCCTAGTCTTTAACAAAATGAAAGCAATTCCCAGGACATTTCCCCTGGGTTTTCATCAAGAGACACCACTGTTCTTAACAGCTTGACTTTGTGTTTGTACTTTCATTGAGAGAAAATGAACGAGAGACAAAGCAAGAAAGAGAGCGTGGGGGGGAGTTAGGAGGAAGAGGAAGCATGGTAAGGCTAACGCAGTCGACTGGCTAAAACAAAAGACCCCGAAAAGCCAAAATGAGCACTGCAGGGGATCGAAGAGCTGTCTGCTGATAACCACTGACAGGTTGAAATGAACCATTCTACCAGGCAGCATATATTAGGAAGCATTTTGTGTAACGCTCTTAGTTAAAATAGCTGCTGTTCACTGCAGTGACTCTTTAACAAGTGAGTTTTACATGCTAATCGGTGCCCCATAATGCTTGTATAGGCGGACTTGGAGGTAACATCAGCAGTTGTGTATGTGTTTACTGTAAATGTGTCTAATGAAGCAGTAAAACGGCGTGTCCATTTGGCACTGGATGCCCCTCGAGCACATTAGCCACAACAACCTGATGGCCTACCAGCTGGCCCCATCAGCACACACAGCCCACGTATACACAGATGGAATAAATGCCCTGAGAGTTCACAAGCAGCTTAGCCTCCCGTCCTTTTTAAAACCCCTCAAGTTCAGCTGAAAATACAGACTGTTCCTTTAGCGAGGAGCACGCAGAGAGATGAATGGCGATCGCGGTGACCACTCTGCTGAGGCTATTATGCTCCCGCAGACTCGTTGTCGCCGCGTGACTTCATGGACAAAAATTGTTATGCTGCATCACACTTTTCATTTGTTTTATTTTGATGGGTACTGAGACATGCAGTTAAAAATGATGGAAACAGTGTGAAATCACAGATTAGGTGTGAGTCAAAGCGCAACTGGATGAAAAAGAGAGAAATCCCTGCTGCCAAAAGGAACAAAGACACAGAAGAGATGACAATAGACATTTTGTGTACCATACCAGTGGCTGTGACTACGAGATAGCTGCTACATTTTCTTGTTCTGTAAGCTATTAATAGTGATAAAATGGCTCTTGTATTTTGTTTTGTTGGTGTTCTATCCTGTTTAGTTTGTAAATAATGTGCACAACAAAACCATATCTAAGAGTTCAAAGGTTTCAACTTTCTTAACTATTAAAATAATCACTAAAAAATCACAAAAGAACCAGACAGACAGAGTGTGTCACTTCCTCTCCGCGGCTGACCCACGCAGATGAAACATAGGTGAACCGTATTCTTTAGGTCAGGAACTCATTGCAGAGAGTAGTTCTTTCTCTGCAATGTCTTACTGTCCACAGATTTATCAAAAAGGTTGCTAAAGACCAACATAAAATCGCTAAATCAAAGGCAATTTAGTTGGCAACATTAAGATGTAGTATCTTACAGGATCACTGCATTAGGATACTACAACCAAGATTGAATGTGGCTCTAACTGATGTCTGCTTTAGAAACATATTTTTCGGACAATAAGGCGCACCGGATTATATATGTTGAATTCTTTCGCATCTGCTCTATTCGCATGTTGTTGCAGTATATTAATGATTAACCTCGTATTGTGGATGGATTATCTCAGTTGTTCTCCTGACTGAAGTTTGGTCCGTTTACAGCATCCTGCCATGCGATCGCATTTGTCCCTAACCATCGGGAACCCTCACGTTAACTTTTATCGAGTGGAAAAAAGTTAGCGTTCATCCTCCAGCTTCACTGTGTTTATGTTATGCTAACATAGCTGTGTCGCTAGCGATCACGTAGCACGTCATTATATACCAGCTAGCCCAACTTCAGTAACCCTACAAACGTCGGGGCGCTATGGAGCCGCGGACCAAGATGGCAGCTTAAAGTGGTTGCTCCGTGTAACCTGCATTAAAAACCCAGAACAACCCAAAACTAGAAACTTAATTGCTATTGGAAAATGTCAAAAACGACTAATCTCAAGGACTGTGATATTTTCACCCGAAAACGCGGTTCCCAAAAAGCAGTTAAAACCGATATTTTGGTAACGCCTGAAAACAGCGAGGGAGCTGCTAGCGCTAGTAGCATGAGTGACCTTAGCACGGTGTTAGCTGAACTTCGGTCATTGCGCTCCGAGTTTAGTGGATTCGGAACTAAACTGGACAGCATAGATAACCGTATGGGCGAAATGACGAAGTCAGTTGCTGCTTTGGAGAAAAACATGACGGAGGTAAAGCAAAATGTTGCTGCAAATGCTACACGACTGGAGGAAGCTGAAAACAGAATAATGTTGGCATAGGAGCTCCTGGAAAAGAGCATGGCCGATCTCAGCAATGCCATGAAGCGTATATCCTACCTGGAGGCAAAAACCGACGACCTGGAGAACCAGGGCCAAAGGAAGAACCTGCAGCTGTTTGGCCACCGGGAGGGCGCCGAGGGTCAGCGGCCACTGCTGGAGTTATAAGAGAGATGTTACCGCGCTGGCTTGAGACCGACAGATCGTTTATTATTGAGAGGGCTCACCGCACCCTAGCACCTCCAAAGCCAAACCAACATAGAGCTGTCCTTATCCGATTCCTGAACTTCCAAGATCGGGAGTTTGTTTTCCACTCCACAAAACACAGTAACATCGAGCACGACGGAAACAAACTCTTTTTTGCCCAGGATTTCTCAGCTGAGACCATCCGGCAGCGAACCGAGTTCAACGCGATCAGAAAAGTGTTCGCCGACAAAGGAATGTTCCACAGTTTTCAATATAATCCATGCAAGATGAGGATTCTCCACGATGGGAAGATACGCCTGTTTTCATCTCGAAAGGAGGCCAAGGATTTCCACCGTAGACACACTGGACAGGACTAACTGTAGCGGTGTGCGTTTCACTCCTGAACTGCAGAATCAGCTGCTCATAACTAATAGACGAGCTGTAAAAATCTGTATTTTCACTCAGTTATAATATTTGGCTTTTTGCTACTCATTGACTTCCCATGTTATTGGACACAGAAAGTTTTTTTTCTTTTCTAGAGCTTGAAAATTTTCCATTACGTTTTAATAACGCTACTACAAACGTAATTTTTTGTTTGTTTGTTTGTCTGATTTTTGGTTGTTTTTCCTTTTCCTCCCTTTCTCCCTCTTGAACACAACAATGTTACCTACTTTGGTTAAACTTTTATCCTTTCAAGAGGGATTCTGTAAGTCACAAAAAGGACACTGCCATGGAATTATTCTAATTTAGTGGCTAGTCTGATATGTTAACACCGATGGGTTTGTTATGTTTATATTTTTGAATATAAACGCAACCCAACATATAAATATGTTGGGTTGGGTTCTTATAGTTCAGCTATTCCCCTTTATAGTGGAATAGCACAGCCCCTAGTTTACTACTCTGAGTAAGGGGGGGTGACTTTAAGTGTTATGGGTCAATGCAAGGGGTTTTTTTCTCTATTTTATTTTATTCAAAGTTTACTCGTCACTTTTGTTTACTCAGCATCAGCATCACGTGTTGTTATCTTAATGTTACAGAATAAAAACTCCAAGTATGGACCAACTAAACACCCGCAATATCTCTGACATAAAAGTCACTAGTTGGAATGTTCGGGGTCTCAGAAAACTAATCAAACTGAAACAGGTTATAAGCAGGATCAAGCAATTGAAATCAAAAATAGTAGTTTTTCTTCAAGGAACACATCTGACAGACTGTGAACTAAAGTCTGTGAGGAACAGATGGCCTGGCCAGGTGATCCACGCATCATATAATAACTATGCGAGAGGTGTAATTATTTTGATTCATAGAAGCATACCATTCCTGCTGGTAGGTACGTAATCACTCAGGGTACCATCCTTTCTATTACTTTAAACTTGGTGAGTCTATATGGCCCAAATGAAAATAAGCTCCAATTTTTTGAAGATCTGTTTCTTACTGTATCTGCTTTGCAAGGACTGTATATAATTGGAGGAGACTTTAACTGTACTCTCAATCCGAGTATAGATCGCTCAACAGGCTCAGATACATATAAAGCACAAACTAGACGACTAATAAATCAATTTATATTAGATATCAACTTGGTAGAAGTGTGGGGAGAACAAAATCCTGATGAAATAGAATTCTCCTGTCATTCAAGTAGACATAAATCCCGCTCACGTATAGATTACTTTCTTGTCTCAAGAGAACTTTTATCAAGGATCAAACAGTGTCAGTATGATACCATAGTGATCAGTGATCATGCAGCTATCTCACTGAGTATCCATCTAGGAAAGTTTATCCATAACCCTCCTAACTGGCAGCTTCAAACAAAATGGCTGCAGAATCCAGAATTTGTTAAATTTATAGAGGAGAAAATAGAAAGTTAAACACAGATCAAACTTGTGCCTCAGTGAGATGGGAAGGATTCAAAGCATATATTAGAGGTGAAATTCTTAGCTTTACAAGTACAAAGAATAAACAGCAAAGAAAGCAAATGGAAACCCTGGATAAACAGATTAAATCTTTGGAATTAGACTTAAGCGTTAGTGACGACTCAACAAAACAAAGTGAGTTGCTACGTCTGAGAACTGAATATAATAAATTATCATCTGATGCAGCAGCAAAAAGTCTAATGTGGCTGAAGCAATCTTATTATGACCAAGGAGAGAAAGCAGGAAGACTTTTGGCATGGAGAATTAAGAAAATGCAGAGAGAAAGAGCAATTAATAGTATAAAGACCTCTTCAGGGAATGTAACAGTAGATCCACTGGAAATTAATGACAGCTTTAAAGAATTTTATGAAAAATTGTATAAATCAGAATGTGCTCAAGCCTCAGAAGAACAGGACATATTCTTAGATCAACTTCAGTTTCAGACGCTAACAGAAAACACAAAGCAGGAATTAGACAGACGTCTAACTATTGAAGAGATATCACAGGCTATCAAAAGCATTAACAGTGGTAAAGCACCTGGGCCAGATGGCTTTCCGACTGAATTTTATCAAACTTTCCCAGACAAATTATTAATTCCACTTTTTAACATGTATGAAGAAGCGTATCAAAATGAAGCTCTCCCACCCACTCTGAGACAGGCAATGTTTACTTTGATTCTGAAACTTGGCAAACCCCCTGCAGAGCATTCATCATTTAGACCAATAAGTCTGATGGGGGTTGACACTAAAATACTTTGTAAAGTTTTAGCAAGAAGATTAGACCCCTATATATCACATTTAGTTCATAATGATCAAAATGGCTTTGTGCCAAAACGTCAAGGGTTTCACAATATAAGAAGGGTTCTAAATATAATTCACGAGAAATTTGATGCTAAAGATACAGCTTTATTATCACTTGATGCTCGTCAAGCTTTTGACAGAATAGAGTGGTCATATTTATTTACTGTTCTCCCAAGAAATGGATTTGGAAACAATTTTCTCAAATGGGTTAAACTTTTGTATACAAATCCCAAAGCTAGTGTTTTAACAAATAACATAGTTTCTAACCCTATCACATTGGAGCGTTCCACTCGCCAGGGGTGCCCATTATCTCCAATGCTATTTATCTTAGCTATAGAATCCCTGGCGATGACAATTAGAATGACAACTGACATATTTGGTGTCCAGTTAGGAGATCAGGAGCATAGATTGGCTCTGTATGCTGATGACCTGATAGTGTTTCTGACTAGGCTGTCCATTAGTATACCAAAATTAATGCAACAAATGGAGTTATTCGGACAGTTCTCTGGCTATAATATAAATGATTCAAAATCCTCAATCCTATTTCTGAACGAGGATGAAAGGCTAAATCCTATCATACAAACCCCGTTTATTAATGCAAAAGAAGGATTTGTGTATCTTGGAGTTAAAATCACCCCAGACATTGATACCATTGTAGCAACAAACTATGATCCTCTGATTAGTGAAGTGGAGGAATCTCTAAATAAATGGATGACAATGCCCATATCAGTGATTGGCCGTATGAACATGATTAAAATGAATATATTACCCAAATTTTTATATCTCTTCCAGTCACTTCCTCTGCCTCTTCCAAAATAATTCTTTGATAAGCTAAACGGTATCTTTAATAGATTTATTTGGAATAACAAAAAACCTAGACTAAGACTTCGCTTGTTGTACCTGCCATATGAAAGAGGGGGGTTACAACTCCCTAATCGTAGACTGTATTACTGGTCTGCACAACTGCGCTAGGCCATGTTCTACTTTTCCACTGAGACACCCCTGGCCTGGATACAAATTGAACAAACATCAGTAACAAATCTTCTGTTAAATCTGTATTTATATTCTGCAAGCCTGAAAAATAAAAAAAAATGACAAATAACCCTTTTTTAAAAAACACAATAGATATTTGGTATAGGGCTCATCAGTATATGGGCGATAAGTCTTCTATCTCTCGTTTTTCAACTATTTGGGGCAACACATGTTTTAAAGCAGGAAGAGCTGATGGGGGTTTCAAAATCTGGGCAGATAAAGGTGTACAGGAGGTGGCAGATCTTTATAAGGATGGCAACCTTCTTACATTTGATCAGCTATGCCAAATATACAGCATCCCCCAAAAACATTTTTTTAAATATCTACAAGTTAAACATTTCATTATGTCAAAATATAAACAGATTGTATCTGAGCCGCCATTATCACACTTGGAGAATGTCATACTTCAAAGGCCAGTGGGTAGAGGTCATATCTCTTTAGTTTATACAGCTCTATTAACACATGATAAGGAATCTGCCACTGACAAGTTGGACACATGGAGGGCTGACATCCAAGAGGAGATACAGGAGGTGGACTGGGAAACTGCATGTTTAAAAGCCCAAAGACAATCAATTAATACAAGGATGAAACTCCTCCAATATAAGTGGTTGATGAGAACTTACATAACCCCAGTCAAACTGAATTGCTGGTCGCCTGTCATCCCAGATAGCTGCAGTAAATGTTTAGACAGAAGGGGATGTCTCAAGTCATATGTGGGTGAAGGAGATGGCATCATGTATTGTATTGGAACAACTTACTTATATTGTCAGAGGAAAGGGAGTAGATTTTGAAGAAATATGGTAAATGGTAAATGGCCTGTATTTATATAGCACTTTTCTAGTCCCTAAGGACCCCAAAGCGCTTTACATATCCAGTCATTCACACACTGGTGATGGCAAGCTACATTGTAGCCACAGCCACCCTGGGGCGCACTGACAGAGGCGAGGCTGCCGGACACTGGCACCACCGGGCCCTCTGACCACCACCAGGAGGCAACGGGTGAAGTGTCTTGCCCAAGGACACAACGACCGAGACTGTCCAAGCCGGGGCTCGAACCTGCAACCTTCCAATTACAAGGCGAACTCCCAACTCTTGAGCCACGATCGCCCCGGTTACCTTTAACTGACTTTCTGACACATTATGAAGGGAATTAATTTAGAAAATGATACTTGGTGCTGAGTTTGGGGGTTTTGTGTGTGTGTGTGTGTGTGTGTGGGGGGGTTGTTTTGTTGCTTTGTTTGTTTTACCCATGCTGTGCATCGGTTTTGTTTTCTTTTATTATTATTTTTTTAATCATTATTATTATTGTTTCTTTTAATTTATATTTGTTTATTTTGGGGACTATGTTCTTTAATATAAATCTCATGTTAACTGTACTATTATTCTTTGCTTGTTCTGTAATATAAAACTCAATAAACATAGTGTTTAAAAAAAAAACCCTACAAACGTCACTGCTGTTTAGTTTTCTGTCTTCATTTATGTTGGAAGTGATAGCAGAGCTGTAGGTTTGAATTTTTTCAGAAATCTCTCAGTCAGAACATGCTATATCATGTTTAGGTGGAAGCTAGCGAGCTAACTTCCTGTTGACTTCTAACTCTGTTAAATGTAATAAATTCTGTTTTCATGGATGCCTGGATGTTAAACTTCATTGTTACACCTGGTAAAGCAGCAACACTGATCGTTTTATTAAAGATTAAAAAAAATTAGATAGTTTTTACCTTTTAGAGAGACTGCAGTGTTCGTTTGACTTTGGGACCTGAAGCAGACGGAGTTTAGGACTCAGATTACTCCGCGAGGCTCCTGACTACAGTAGCCGTAATGCTCTGACACTCCATGAAGCGGTGTGGCTTCGCAGCTTACCAAAGTCGTACTAAAACATTTTTTGACCGCTGGTTGAACGCCTTGTACCACACAAAATCGGTTCGAGGTCAGTAAGCACAACCAGAATTCATACATAAGGTGCACTGTCAATTTTTGAGAAAATTAAAGGATTTTAAGTGTGCCTTATAGTGTGGAAATACGGTACTCTGACACAAGCATCACCAAATTAGCGCAAGTAACGTTTGCTTCATCATGATCAGGCAAAGCCAAAACTTGCCCAAGGCATAATGAAAGGCAACGTCCTTCTTCTTTCACATGTTCAGTATTAGTTTTTCTTATTATTAGCTGTCGCGGGGTCCTCTCCTAAACTTCTCCCGAACAAATACAGGCGTAGTCAGGAAGCGTTCAGTGTGGATAGTTTATTCTGCCGGCCTCCCAGGTGCACATAAGATTATTTACAAAGAAAATAAACAACTAACTTAATTCAAAACAAAACAAAAATCTATATACAAAACACAAGCAGCTGAGCCACTCTGCATGTTAGCCTCACTTTAACATCTCAAAGAATGCCCAGGTAGGCCCTGACAGCCTCCTTTTATGCCCCATTGCACTTTTTTCACTGAGGGCCACATACATATAAATATAGGAGGGGCGGGGCCACTTACTAGAAATGAAGTATATAACCTTAACTTTAGTGTATTAAAGTTAGAAAAATCACTTAAAAGTGGTCAAATATGTTATATTGTTGAATATAATTAAAGACAAAACTGCCTTCATCACAGCTTTCCATACATGGATCTTTATTGATTTATTCAGAAAAAGCTTTGGTAGCTCATTCTCAGAACAGCAGCAGATTTCTTCTTAGACAGAAGATTTACAGCACAGAGAAAAAACAATAAAGGGGGAAATGGGACGGGTACATTTCAAGCTTGTTATTTAAGTTATTAGGCTTAGCAACACACCTATTAACGTTCATTTGAAACCGTTATCAACATTAACAGACTGAACTGGAATTAATAACAGGAGTGCAAATAATTTTAGTGAATTATTCTGGTGAGTATCAGCTGCGCTGGGTATGTAAATCGGGCCATCCAGCTGCGGTGCTGATCGTCCGCCACTTGTGCCAAAAATCCGGACAAATGTCACTTGATCAAGGAGCAGATCTGCATCAGATGAGATCAGCTGACTTTGCGTGTGCGTGCGCTGTGCACAGCGGTGTACTCTGTGTGTTAACAAGAAAACGCATATAAGAAAGTGGTGCGCAAAAGCAGGGTAGTGACAGAATTGATGCGCATTACTGATATTTGAAGCATGTGTACCTGCACATTAACACACGGGTACTGTGGAATATATATTTTACTCACCTAAAGCGCTCGTGCTCTCGTCCACTCCCCGCAAAACAATTAGCAGCTGTGCGGTGTCTGTGGCATCAGCGCTCGGATCGCATGCGATGGAGTAAAAATCAAAAGCACAGCTTTATCAGACAGTTGCAGTTTAATGTTGGCTGACAGTCGACTGTCAGCCAACATTAAAGTAAGACCGTCGGTTTACCACAGTATTTCAATGTTGTTACAACATTGGCATTTCAACCCCGACCATATACGACGGTTCGGATGAAAAATCAACATAGATTCAATGTCGTCTTGCTATCTGGGTCTTCAGTGCCTGGCACAACTGTATTTCTGGACATGCTGACGTTGTTGAAGTCCTGCACTTTTTCCGGGCACGTTATTTCGGTGACTTTAACGAGGCCGTGTTTTATGAGGTCTCCATCTGAAAAAGGCTTGCCATGTCTTGCGATGAGTTGGGCGACCTCATAGCTGCTATTGGAGCCTTTTCCTGGACAATTTGAGCACGAAAAAAATACTGTTGCTGACCCCACAGGAGAGCTACCCTTTGCTTTAATTTCTGCTCTCGCTCAGCACCAGTGTAGGATGCATAGGCCTGATGTTTGGTTTCATAATGACGTCGTACATTATACTCTTTCATAACTGCCACAGTTTCAGTGCAGATCAAACAGACACACTTCCCCTTTAATTCTTTGAAGAAATATTCACTCTCCCACCGTGTCTGAAATTTTCTGCACTCACTTTCTACCTTTCGCTTCTTTGGTTCTGCCATGTTTAGTAACTTGGGGGTAAATTTCTTCTGTGATTGTCCTTTTTGGTGGAGCAACTGCCTTGATCAACAGTAGCTCCCCCTGGTGTTAAAACTAAGAAGTGCAATACACTCAAGCAAAAGTTGAAATGCGGCCATATTCTATTCTATTTATAAAATTACTTGCGGGCCAATTAAAAATGGACCGCGGGCCAAACGGAGTTTGGACACCCCTGCACTAAGCATAATAGTCATCCCTTTATCATTTCTTTCTCCAAAACACTCATTTTTCCTCAGCTTATTTCCTGCTGTATTCTTACAATACATATATATGTATAAACACATTTATGGCCACTTCCAGACAGCCTACAGTGTTTCACAATAAGAAAAAAACACAAACAAAAATAATGCAGTTCACGTGACCTTTCCAAGCGCACGCGAACCCACTATTTGAACCCCAGAACACCATACCATCGGCTTGCATAACCACTCGCATAATCGGCGATCACGGAGAGTCTACTCGACTGGCCTTATTAAAGGTAAGCAAAAAAAATATGTTGGCCACCGTCTGTGCCGCTCAAAATATACCTCCCACCCCTTTTTGTTTATCTGCCCGGTCGACTAAAAGACGCACAGCCACGGTAACCCAGCGCGACAGTTGTAGAAACTAATGGTGGTGGTGCATGTGTGCGCTAAGATCAGCTGTCTGCGGCCGGGGACGGTGTAACTCCGTCACATTAGCAATGTAAAAAGTTACCAAAATAAAACAAACATTTACTTAATGAAGCTCACATTTCAGCCAAGTCTCAGCAAACGAGATGTAGCAATCATCGTTTCTATATGCATCCAAGATTTTTCGGAGATCCTACGTGCTGACAGATGAGGACATGCTCAGTGAGACCTGTATGATGGAGGAGCTGATGATTCACTTGATGACAGCCGTTTGCAGACATTTCACAGTTTTTATGGTTACGTTTATGTAACCGGTGTGTTCCTGCGTTGTGTCTGACAAAAGAAAGGTAAAAGGACGAAAGACCTCCAAGTAAATAACTTGCTCGCTCCAGCTCCTACAACCAAATACAAACAGTGGGGGAGAGGGTTAGCTCAACCCATCACAACTTCCAAGCTAGCCAGAATTATATATTCATGCTAGTGTTAATGGCGCCTAAAACACATTTGTGGCACACACATACTACACATTTATAGCATCTAACAAAAACAGGCACAATGATGACAATAACTGAACTAAAATCACAATCAGGGATCAGGGTGGATAAATATACATTATATGTATATGAGGAAGAAAAGACGGGGGTGTTGTGCTGGGAAGGAGCGCCGTCGCCCGAGAAGGAGACGTTATCGACCATCTCTTCCTTCTGTAATTATTGGAAACGTAAGATCTTTGCCCAATAAGATGGATGAGCTCACATCGCTAACCTGGTCACAGAGGGAGTACCGGCAATGTAGCATCATGATGCTAACGGAGTCATGGCTAACACCGCTAACTCCGGACAGGAGCGTGACACTACCGGGATTCCAGCTGCTGCGAGCGGACAGGACGAGAGACAGCGGTAAGAGGAAAGGAGGGGGACTGAAAGTATTTGTGAATGACAGATGGTGTAACCCCGGGCACATCACTGTGAAAGAACAACTCTGCAGCAGAGACATTGAGCTGTTAGCCGTTAGCATGCGTCCGTACTACCTGCCCCGGGAATTCTCGCATGTTATCGCGATAACAGCATATGTCCCCCCCCCTCGGCCAACACGGCTGCAGCCTGTGACTCTCTCCACTCTGTGGTCAGCAGCCTGCAAACACAATCTCCGAGAGCCCTTCTCATAATATCAGGGGACTTTAATCATGTCTCACTGAACTCCACACTGCCCACCTTCACTCAGTATGTGACCTGCCCAACCAGAGACAATAGAACACTGGACTTACTGTATGCCAATGCTGAAGAGGCATACAGCTCATCACCTCTCCCTCCACTGGGCAGATCTGATCATAACCTGGTGCACCTTGTCCCTGTGTATGAGCCCTTAGTGCGCAGGGAGCCACCAGCCACCCGCACAGTACAGAGATGGTCGGAGGAGAGCGAGGAGGCTCTTAAGGATTGTTTGAGTCCACTGTGTGGGAGGTGATCTGTGACGACCACGGAGAGGACATCGACAGCCTTACTGCATGCATTACTGACTATATTAATTTCTGTGTGGATAACACCGTACCTACCAGGACTGTACAGTGTTTCTCCAACAACAAACCTTGGATTACCCCAGAAATTAAAGCTGTCCTCAAGCAGAAGAGGAGGGCCTTCAAATCCAAAGACAAAGAGGAGTTGAAAAGGGTGCAGAGAGAGCTGAGGGGACTGATAAGGAATGGGAAGGACAGCTACAGGCAGAAGATGGAGAACCAGCTTCAGCAAAACAACGTTGGTGAAGTCTGGAGAGGCCTCAGAACCATCTCAGGCCACAAACATCAGAACTCTCTGCCTGGGAGGGATGTGAGGTGGGCAAATGAACTGAATCATTTCTTCAACAGATTTGATTCATCCATGAGGCAGTCTCAACATCGGCTGCAGACTCACCCACCCCCACTGCTGCTGTTCCACCTCTGACACCTCAGACACTTCACACCTCCTCTATTCACCCTGCTCACTCCTCCCCACCCCCAACAACAGCATACAATACACAATCAACACAAGGCTCCTGCCTGTCTCTCTCAACCACCCAGGTTAGGAGGGAACTGAGGAGGATTAATGGCAAGAAGGCAGCGGGTCCAGATGGCATCAGCTCGAGGGTCGTCAGGTCCTGCGCAGACCAACTGTGTGGGGTGATGGAGCACCTCTTCAACCTGAGCCTGAGGCTGGGAGAGTCCCACAGCTCTGGAAAACCTCCTGTGTTGTACCAGTGCCAAAGACTTCACGCCCAAAGACCTCAACAGCTACAGGCCGGTGGCTCTGACATCACACCTGATGAAGACCCTGGAGCGGTTGGTCCTGGCTCAGCTTGGGCATCTGGTGAGCTCATCACTGGACCCACTTCAGTTTGCCTACCAGCCTGGCATTGGAGGCGGATGATGCCATCATCCAACACCATTGTGTTAATCAGTCCCTCTCTGAATCAGAAAGGTGGGCAGGTTGCAGGGTCATGGGTCATCGCTGAGTATCAATAAGCTTGAAATGTGAACATTGTTCCCTGCTGCAGTCAACCAGAGAAGAAGAAAAAACAGATCTTACTATGAAGATCCTCAGGATCGAATGATATCAGCTCGATGTTCCTAGCTTAGTCGCTATCAACTAACATCATATTCATCTCAGCAACAACTAAACATGTTGACCGACCTCAGAGTTTTCAAGTCCACATCCTGGACTCTCCAGGAAACCAACAGATGCTTCACCCTTCGAATCCTGCAGCTTGTTGTTGTCACCAGCTCCAGCTCTCTCACAGATGGGAGGGGTTGGACTGGCGTTGCCAAGCCAGATACCAATAGCCGATCTCGACAATCCACAGTAATCCTCAATCTGTATAAGAATGAAAGATGTAAGTTTATTAGTATCAGTGTGAGCTTGAAATCATTCAGTGTTTCATCATCTGTTCAGAGCTGCGAAAGAAGGTTCAGAATGGTAAGCTAGGAAAAATGGAACCAAACATGAAGCCAACAGGAAAGCAGCTCAAACAGGAACTGTGCAGAGTTTCAGACCATATGTCCTGGATGCAGCCAGTTGATTTTTGGAGATTTAATCTCGTTCGTGACCAAGTCTCTGAATCGCCTGCCAGCTGGTCCAACAAGACAGACTATGTTGGACATGTGTTGTGGTTCATTAGGGAGCTTTCAACATGATGTGATGGGTCCTCTGTCTGTCAGGTCACAGGACTGAAGAGAGCTCAACCACAATCAACAGTGGTTCCGTTCGGAACCGAAGACCTCCATACTGGGACCGGGAGGGACTGCTTGACTGCAGCCACTGGGACTTGTTAAAGGCTCTGTTCTCACTAGATCATCGATTTACCACATTTCTTTTCTTGGAAAATGGGATTATCACTTTACAACAGTAGCGGTGATTTGGAAGGAAATGAAAAGTGGTTCTAATTAGTGCCTTAAAAGCAAGAAGGTTGTAGGTTGAAGTTGCTGGCCTTTCTTGTGGAGGTTGGATGTTCTCTCCCAAGTCCAATGAAAAGTTGCTTAGGTTCATTGGAAAGCTTCAAATTGGCTGGTGGTGTGGATGTGAGAGAGTGCTTTCTGTCTCTCTCATGTCTCTGTGATGGACTGCTCACCTGCAGTGTGGGATTACCTCTTGCCCTATGACAAAGTAGCACGGAAGCTGCAGCCCCAGAGCCTAAGCTGAATAAACAGTTAGCAAAAAATGATTCATAGATGGCCTGAACTCCCCAGTTAGCAGTTTGGCAGATACAGACATGCCATCCCATCTCAGCAGCTGTATTCTCACCTGTAAGTCATCCCGCGAGCCAAAAGCACTTTTTCAGACAACAAATTACAACCTTTTGGCTAGAAACCCGTTGGTCATGTTAGCCTGTTGTTAGCTTCTTATTCCAACAGAAAACTGAGAGAAAACTAACAGAAAGTTGATAAAGAATAAAGAGAACAAAGTTGATTTAAAAGCCTTTGAAGTGCTTCAGGATGATCTTCGGTCCACTTCGTCCACCTCATTCATTCATGTAAGCTTCTAATGCAAAGCTGATCACACAGTTCGTTTCAAGGAAACCTCATTTCAACCCCGAATGTCAGAGTGTTCCTCCTTCTTCCCCATCATCGCTGGCAGTGGAGAGACGGATGTTGGACTGTAAGCTGATGATGGAGCCAGGAAGGATCAGCGGTTCGTAAAGCAAACCATTATTTTAAGCTTTTGATTGCGTCAGACAGACCTTTAAGGTGGAATGAAGAGTTGGAGAGTTTCACAGTGAATTATCCAGTGGAGGATTTTTTCTTCTTGAAGGTTTGAAATGTGAACATTGTTCTGCTGCAGTCAATGGATCAAACCAGAGAAGAAGAAAACAGACTTGACAGACATGAAGATCCTCAGTGGATCAGCATAATATCAACAAATTGATGTTCGCAGTTTAGTGTCAGCATCAACCACATCATATTCACATCTCAGCACAACTAAAACATGCTGATCGACCCCGAGCCAAGCAAGTCCAATATCCTGACCTCCAGGAAACCACACAGATGCTCACACTGAACTTGCAGTCGTTGTTGTAGCTCAGTTCAGCCGTCTCTATGAGGTTGGATCAGCGCTGCCAGATATAATCACAGCGATTCGACAAACCACAGCTTCCTCAATTGTATAAAGAATGAAAGATGTAAGTTTATTAGACAAAGTGTGAGCTCGAAATCATTCAGTGTTTTCATCATCTGTTCAGAGCGAAGAAGGTTCAGAATGGAAGTTTGAAAATGGAAACTCCAAAACAGCTGAAGCCAAGGAAGTGAAGCTCAAACAAACACAACAAGAGAAAAAACTCTGAATGTTTCACACAAGTCGCACATTTATCATAAAAACAGGACGCATCTGAAAGTCGTGTTTTCCTTCCAGGAACCACATGGCTTCACCCTTTAAAGGTGAAGTGAAAGAAATGGACATATTTGAAGTTCAACATCCTTCCAGTCACTACGATTAAAGCAGACAAACCACAAGCTCATTTTTCGTCTCAACAAGTCATCTTCATCTGACTAACAACACCGGTCTCTGCGTGCGCTGGTTGTGAGACCAGTGCTCAGAGCGTTTCACAAAGTGCAACACTGAAAGAACATCAATAACAATTTTATTTGCTTCATCATCCAACCCAGGCAGAACAGAGACTGCTCCCCTTCAGTAAAAAGCGTTCCTTGGACACAGTATCAAAGAAAGTTCACAGTATAACATAGAAAGACAGAAAGTTGCTGAGCTTTTAATTGTGCAGAAATGAAACCATCAGCTCACCATGCACACATTATCCCATGTCAGTCATTCTCATCCTGGGCCGGATTATCAGCACACCTTGACCACAGGTCTAGGCTACCTATCAGCTGGGCTCCATCCAAGAGACAGGAAACAAACCAACACACAATAAAAAAGGCACCATGTGATCTTTCACATCTTTCAAGACAAAACATAGTAAAAACATATTTTGTTTCCTCGATAAAATGATGTGACAGGTAGAACAGAGTAAAGTGTGGTAGCACAGCCTTTCTCCCCTCTGCCGTCGAGAAAAATCCTGTTCATGACCTGTGTAAGTGTTAACACTATTGAAGTAAAATAACTTGAACCCACTTTGAAAACACAATCCTTTTCTTTTCTTTTTTTTCCGTGCCTGACTTGTATTATGAGTTCAGGTCAGAGAGAGTCCGGTAACTCTGTTCGCCGTCAAATGGCATATATACGACCAATGTTACACATCATATAGCGTTTTGAAAAAATCCTAGTTTACAAACAAACAAAGTTTTTTGGTAGCTATTTTTTTTTTTAACAGTTGCTAAGTTTTTTTAAATAAACATTTCAAACTATTTACAGAACACCGCTGTTCTGCATCAATGATGTCAACAAATTATTTTCTGCCAATCTTCAAAAAATAATTTCTTGTCCACTATGATAAAGGGAGAACAGCCCGATACCTGCAGGCTCAGACAATGAGATGTATCACTGTTGTAACACCTGTAACATTCAGCAGCTCGCCCTCATTGTTCTGAACAATACTATCAAAACTGCTGGACCACACTAATGTTGGATTTAGAGATTCTTTTTATTGCCATATACCTGCCTTATGATAAATGCATTAATAATATAAAATTTATATATTATTTTATCGTATTGTTGTTTACAGGGTTCATATTGCATTGAATATGTTTGTCATCATTCATTCTGTCTGTTGAGTCATCTCTACGTCAATATCAATGCATAACTGTGTTTATTAGAATGATGTTCTATCCAAGAGGGTTTTTAAGTCAATTGGTGAGAAAGTGTCCAGGTGATACATGTTGAGGGAAGATGAGAACATAGCAGGTTAATTACGCATGCTTACACACATAGCCCAGTAGCAGTGCCTGAGCTTAAGCGTCTGGGCAAGTCTTCTGCTTCTTATTTACATCCCGGCGCCAATTCAGTCTACTTTAGTGATTGGTGACCCAGGGTCCATTATTAGCCCCAGAGTTCTGAAGCTTGAAGTTATTACCTTAAAAGGAAGGAAGGTGTTATCAAAGAGTAGTTATATGTCTGTTCATAGTTATTAGAGACGTACAAGATGCACCCGGTTCGTAAACCACGACTGGACATAATGTATTTGGACCCGTATTGACGGTATGGGGGTGTGATCCTCATAAAAACCAGAACTCAGTGTATTTCGTCAGAGCAAAAACAGGCCATATGTTGATGGTTACCTCGTCAAACCTCATCGCTTTGATTGCACTTTTCGGGCCTCGTCGTTGTTGTCTGGCTCATGCTGACCCATTCGCTTCATTTGGTGGAGGACAGGGCAACTGACGATCAGCAGAAAGAAGTACAGGTGTTTGTTGCTCCATGAGGCCTATTCGATTAGGTACTGAACGGCAGAGGTCACGGTGACAGCCTCGACTACTGGGCCCACACACAAAAGGTAAGGCACAAACCCTTAAACAGAAATTGTGCTGTAGTGGATGCAAATTTCAAAACAGGTAGTCGAGTGGTCATCTGTTGATCTCTGTTTTGAGTTTTGCTTTGCAGCTTAAAGAAACCGTTATAGTGTTGTGTTCACGGGCTCGAAAGCAGCATGAGTTAAAAGTACTTGGACGTTGTGTTAAGAAAATAGAGAGAAGAGAGATTGAGCTGTGATTGAGAATAAAGAGATTATAGTACCTAAAACACGGAGTCGAGGACTCAACTCGAAAGATCGCTCTGGCATTAAACTGTGGAAGGGGTCCCCACTGAGATTTTTGTGGCCTCAGATAGCCCTGGTGATCGCAGAGGATCATTGTTAGAGACACTTATTGTGAGAAAAGAGAAATAACGACCTGAAGAAACCGAAAGGAAGCGATATATGACGGAAGAGAAACCTGTACAGTCAAGCTGAGGTTTGCAGTAAAGCCAATGAAAGCAGTAAGTGAAAACCAAGGTTCGTTGTGTTGAAGTAACTGGAGAATAAATACTGCAGCTATGAGAGACGACAAAAGTATTACCTATGTATTTAGAATCCGCTGTGGTCAGTGAAAATACAGGACCACTGTGGTCATGAAAAATCTAGGACCGTAACAAGAAAAAACAGTGTTTTGTTGATATTCCTGGAGAATTTCAGGCACTGACGCCCTTCTTAAAGACTCCAGCAGCGGTATATCATCCCGGTTGTGGGGACTCACCATACAGCTGGAAACCGTGATCGTGAAGAAACCGTCTGAAATGATTTAAGCAGTTGGTAGGCTGTGTGTGAGAGAGAGGTTGTAAAAGTCTTTTTCCCGTTTTTTTGTTGGGAGAAAGGGCGTGTTAAAATTTGCGCGGCCACTTCCCTTTAATTTTTAACAAAGAATAGACACATTGATTAAATGAGTGGGTGATAAAAAGGCATGCTCATTGTGTCGTTGTTTCATTATAGTGCTTGAAATAGACAGAGTCTATCGGGGCCTCCTATTAAGGCCGTTGAAGCCATTCTGTAGAGCGTGCCTTTTGAGATTTTGAACACAGCATCACCGGACAGGGTGATTTTAATATAAGAAAGTTATTTTAACCAACCAGAAACAGAGTAATAACAAAGCTGTGAGCCTCCCTGAGGGAGAGAATTATAAGAATTTTGAGTATCTCTTTGGCTGTTGAAAAAGGAAAAGAGATTCTGTGTATGTATAAGACCCGTGAAGTTTCTAGATTAGATCGAGAGAACTAATGTGGGTTTGTTGTTGATTCGATGATACGAACAGAGTGAACCCGGCTAAAGACAAAGCAGCACAAACCTGTTCAATAAGCAATTTGTGCAAATTGGTTGAATTTCAAATTATTCGTTCGCTGAGTAGATGATCTTAACTATTAAATTGGCGCAGTAGTGGTAAAACTGAATTTCTATAGAATAAAAGTAAAACATCTAAGTACGAATATAACTTGAAGTACGAGAAGCTTAAGGATACGAAACTTGAGGACTGAGACAGTAATGAGTTAAAAGGTTATATGGTATTTCATGGTAAAAGAGAAAAAGAGACCAATGCATGTTTAAGAATGTTATATAAGAAAGTTATTGGTCAGCTTACAGGTTTAATAGCAATACCTCCTGTACCCTTGAGATCAAAGAGAGCTCAAGGCAGCATATGTCAGGTGAAAGTTGCCGAGTTTTGGGCTCGGTAGAATAGCTAATGATCAAGAGATCATTTGGGAGACGCTTATTTTGGCAAAAGGATTAAGTTCGACGAGGAAGTCCCATTGAAACACCCGGTGTCAGGATGTTTATGACACAGAAGTTCGTAGGAAATCGAGTCGAAATGGTTTTTAGGTTTTGGAACTGATTTTGAAGGAAAGCACCGCAAGACAGGCTGAAGTAACAGATCCGCGCGTCTGACGGAAGAATCAGCTGCACAATTCTGAGGTGTGTTGTTGATAACAGATCCGTGGTTCGAGGAAAAGAACAAATCGGTTAATGGCCGATATATTTATATGAATTTGGTGGATTCGTTGAGGTCCAGAAATAATCAGTGCGGACTGGTGTTTGTCGAATCAAGGATAAATGATCCAGGAAGAATTGCCCTGGTTGTGTTTGTGTGTGTTGTTCAGTATCAACATGCACAGTTTAAAATTGGGCCCCTGTTCTTCCTCTTTTTAGTTTCTCAAAACAAAGGCTGTTGGATGAAGAATTACTGTAGTGGAACTGCTTCACCCTTTTGGATTAGGGAAATAATATGCTTACTTGGGCTTTATGAAGATCTCGCGAATCTGGGGGGAGACGGGTAAAGAGTGAGCTCGACCTAGGTCCGAAAAGAACACCGTGAGTTGAGCAGCAGTGTTTAACTGACCAGATTTCAGATAACCCGAGTCAGTTGTGATCTTGAGTTTAATGGTAAGTTGATTTTAAAGGAAAATCAATGTTAATTATGTTGAAGTAATTCTGATGATATTACCAGATGTGTTGTGACACAAGTAAAGAATAAGTTAGGTAAATGTCAACACACCCATTGTGTTGGAGATGTATGGATCGGCCATGTCCACCCGATGTTAATACTGGGTAAACCGAGACAATAAACTGTTTTTAAATCACTGGCTGCAGGAGATACACATGTGTTGAAGATTACTGGACCGCCAGGTCCATATGATGAAGTTTCAAGACAAATGACAGAAACAGTTTCTGAATTTGGAGGAGAATTCTGAGGTTAATTGAGGTTGAATTCTTCTGTGTTTATGCGCTGTGTGATTCTTGTATCAGAGTTATGTCCAAAGGTTATGACCTGAGGTCATTCATGGTGTTTTAAAGAAGAACAGAATTAGAAAAGGATATTTACCGTCATATTTTTGTAAAATTGAGGAAAACCCACCACATGTGTTCACCTTTTTTTCGCTTCTAAAGGGACACAGACATTATCATCATCAATAGCCTGTGTGAGTTACTTCCTTTAATTTTAAACTGGCAACACGTAATTATTGAACCAGAATTTTAGCAGTGGATGAGACAGATTTATTAGCTAGTTAAAAGATAAAGATGACTTTTTATTGTCCCAATAGCTGGGAAATTTTGTTTTGTTAAAGCAAAAGTGCAAAGTTATGCAGCAGAAATTAGAAAACACTGGAATGCAATAAAATAAAGTAGAATAGAATAAAAATAGAACAATTAACATTATATACAGCTGAGTAAGAAAATAAAATACAACTTTGTCAAAATGAAAGAATTGCACATATAGCAGTCTTATTGCAACGCATGAGGTTCTGGTAAAAGTACCAGTTCTGCAGTAAAAACTAGGGTTTAAAAGTTTATGCCCTGAGGCCAAGAGTCGTGTGTAGAGAAGAATTACGACTTGGAAACCGTGATTATTAAAGGTCACATTGCCTAAGATGGGGAGTAACTGTCCATATGTGTTTATTTCTTCAAGAGGACGACCGTATCGAGTGTTGTCTACTTGCTCTTTCTTGACTTGGGCAAGACAAGCTTGATAAAATACCTTAGAAAGCTTATTTTGAGTTTCTAAGTGTGTGATCGTTGTGAGTACTTGATTTGAATGATTCGTGATTTGCGTCAAAATAATAAAGGCAATAATAACTCATAGGAGAGTGCTGCGTGAATAGAGTGCGCCTGAGAGAGGTAAAATAAACAGAAGTTCGATTATAGTTGGGAGAATGCTGCAGCATGAAACAGAGCAATTAGAGACTGAATGTTGAGAAATTCCAAATAGAAGGTTGCCAGTAAAAACAGAGATAGTGAGATCAATAATATAAACAATCTGTACATGGGGTGAACGCCTCAATGAGAGTCACACAGCACACTTTTTATTGCAGGTTATATAGGCATGTAGGTTACACAGCAGACGAGTGTCTCTACTGTTCTCAGAATATATAGACAATAACTGACAAATGCATATCTTACTAAACATTCGTCCGGTGTTACACCAAACATTCGTTTATGGCACTTTTCCTGCTCTTTCACACAGGAACTTGTCTTCAACAGGCATTTGATGTTGATAGCAAGGTCATGTTTATCAGAGGAATCGTCATTCAGAGGTTTACACAGCGCAAAGCATACTGAATAATAAACAAAATCTTTTCACAGAATGTCTTGAGAAAAGTAATAAAATATATTAATTACATGTTTTAGAAAAAGAAAACTCGAGAAAATAAATACATGAACTAACATTTTACATTAATGAATAGAAAACACGCACAAATTGTTACAGGTGAAATGTTGAGAATAATCAAGAAGTGAGATACTCAATATACTGATGAAATGAAGAAAGCAGCTACACTCCTTTGATTTCCAGAGTCAGTGTCTCCTCCCCTCATAGCACCCGTGTCTACCTGGCTCGTATCAGGCTGAGAAGCATGGAAGGCTGGACAGCCCATGGCGGGTGAGATCACCGCAAAACCCTGGGACAACTGAGGCGAGGCGCAGTCACGATGACAGCTGAACCTAGGGTCCCTAAGCGAGGCTGGACCTCGACTGGAGAGCCAGGCCTACTGATGGTAAAGCAGCTGGGGCAGAGACGTCATTAACAATGACCAGTGATGAGCAAAGAGAGGGAAGACACTCACCGTCTTTTCAGGGTGAGTGTTCCTCGGAACCTGAAAATCAAGCTCTAACTTCTTGCTGAGGATCAAGGAATAGTTTGTTATTTAAGGAGGAGATCAAATTTGCGAGAGAGATTGACTGTTACTGGAACCTTGTGAGGGAGTCTCGAAAAACCACGTAAAAGAAACATATACACATAATCACACACACAAATAGAAAATCGCTAGACCTTACACATACAAAGAGCTCATGAGACATCAGATAGCAGGTTTAAGCATAGGAGTCTCGTTTATCATGTTGTCCAGCACAAAGCTTAGTGTGTAGTAAGTTTCAGAAGAGAAATTTAGAATTTAGTGATGATGGTGTGCAAGTTGCGTGTGGTGTTTACTTGAGATTTTCTGTGTTTGAGCGGGTGAGGTGATGTTAGCTGACCTGAGAGCACAGGACCCTGAAGAACCTTGTATAAAATGTTCTGTGTTTAAGATTGCTGAGGTTGTTGTTGTAGTGATGGGTTACTTATCGGTTAGATTTGTGTTGTTTTCTGTTTTAATAGAGGGAGTTTTATCAAACATGCACATGTCTATGGGGGGTCCATCATTTTTGTAACAGTGCACTTAGAAACCTGTCAGGTGATTTTTGTTTTGTGTTTTGATGAGCGGGGAAAACTGAGTATGAAATGTGAAGTTCTATGCTAACATACAGGTTTTGTTTCTAGGAAGCTCCAAGGATGCGCAGGCTGGGGATGGAGCCAAGAAAAAGGATTTGGACATAACGATTAATTCTGATTTCATTCCCAAAACACAGGTTTGAAGGCCGGAGCATGAATACCCACTATGATATGACCAACCTTTTCTTTTAATCTCCTAAGTCTCGAGTGAAGGATTTTGAGTTTGTAAACACATAAGATGTGTCAACAAAAGAGAGAGCTACAGGATTTAAGGTTTAATTTGAAATGGGTTTTAGGATCGCTGATGACGCTAGTTTTGAGACAGATATGGTAAAATTATGCTATAGAGTGTTTTGTGGTTCTTGCAGTGACTGTTTCTATGCTCAGATGGTGATGGTTTATATCTTACCCCTGGAGCGCATAATAAAACTCAAAAGTGTTGCTCACATCACGAAGGGCATGGAGATTAAGTAAAGTTAATATAAGGACAGAGCCCAGAACATGATATGGTGAAACAACTTTGAATGATTAAGGAACCTTAGATGAACACGAGTAGATTAGTGAGGAATTGTGAAAGAGAGAGCGTTTTGTTTTCTATCCTTTACAGGAGAAGAAAGTTTCAGGACACGGTCAACCACGCGAGAGAATCCTGGAAGCCTGAGATCGAACGGAACCAACCAGAGAAAGGAGAAAGAAACAGAGCACAAAGACACCTAGTTGTTTATATAACAAAGAAGATCAAAACATTTGTTGACATGAGGTTATAATGGAAGCATAAAAAGGGATGAGAGGAACTTTACACAACATAGAAATCCTGCAACAATGTAAGTAAATTGCCCAAAGCACAGTAGTTCGAGACCCGGATGTACATACCCGCTAAAGGGGCTGAAGAAATCGAGCTCAAGTTTGAAAAATGAAATGGGTTAACTCGATAGGGAGGTTTCCAAAGTTGCTCCAGAAAATAATGTAGGACCTTTTACCGGGAGAAAGCTAATTGTATCGTTTTACACTTTACAGTAGCACTGAGGGAAGTCAGAATAGTTTAAATTAGAGTTGATTAAACAGGTGAAAAGTGTAGCAAGCAGATTTAGGGCAGCTCACAGCCTGGCGATGAGCAGAAGGTGTCGTCACGCAACTTAAGTTATTTGTTTAGACGCTTTATGACAAAATAATAAGAAAACATTGAAAACATACAACCGCTGAGGAGACGAGATAGGTTGGGGAATTGAAGAGTTTTGTTTGTTTGAGCATACTCTTTTGTTGTATTTTAGCTTTAACAGGGAACATGACCTCTCTGGAGCTTCTCTCCTGATGCTACCCGGCCAAAAGACCCTTATCCACTCAGAGACCATGTCAGCTCAAACAGACAGCAACAAACCAAAACTCAGCAATAAAACAAACTTAAACATCAATAGTAACAGCAAGAACAATACAGAATCACATCTGATCGAAGAATAAAAACAGTGAAATATGGATTATTAAATACTAGGTTCTCTCTTTCAAAGCTCTGCTGGCTCACGCTCCGTAAGTCAGCAGCAGTGGCTGCCCGCATCGCTGAGCGTGGTTCTGGCGGGAGGTTTCTTCCTGTTAAAAGGGAGTCCTCTCCACTGCCGCTCAAAGTGCTTTGCTCATGAGGGGGTCACCAAGATTGTTGGGTTTTTCTGTATCTATGAGGCACGGAGCGCACTTTTCGTTGTGATTTACGCTATATAAATAAAATTCAATTGAATTGTATTGAAGTAAACTTAATGTGATAAATTAGGAATTAGTTCATTTCTCAAGTGAGAAATGAAATAGAGAGACATGGTGTTAGGAATAAAAGAAATATTTTTAATGTGTATCTGCTCATTATCCTGTTTTATGTACTTTAATAATGAAAGGCTTGTGAGAGCAGGAGCCACCTTTGACTACAAACAGCGTTCTCAGCCAGATCGAAAAACAGGAAGTTTTTAGTGCACAAGGCATATTAACGAGATATAGACACAGAGGAACTCCCCATATAAACAACGTTAAAGCCTGTGTGACGATGGTAAAAGTACCGAAATAACACCATATGAGTCACGCTGATGATTCTAATGTTAGAGAGCTCTTGCAACTGGCGTCTGAGCTGTGTGCAGAGGTCTCTCACGGAAGATGATTGAATAAAGAAAGACAGGTACTTGTATGGGCGTCAGACATAGGTTGGAGTCCAACTATATACAGGCAACCCTCACATGCACAGCATGCAGCAAGGGTTGCCAAACAATATGGAAAAGCAGCACATGTGGTGAGAGAGCACCCACTCAAGCGACCACACATGGTGTGGTGGCATGTGAACTCGGGCAGGCTGTCATCTATGACATCATTAGCACGAACAGAGACTGAGTAAAGGTTTGCAGGCTCCAAATCTCGACATTTCACATGCGAAGGAATCAATCAGGAGAACCTCATGATTGTACCTAAGAAAGGCAAGTTGAAGGGAAAGTTAGGAGATTTAAAAGCAGAACCGTCCTGGAGCTGAGGATCGTTCATAGACGCTGCTGTCATCGTGAGGAAGAAGGATCGAAGCAGGCTATGCTATAGTCTGCAAAGCAAGGAGCTGAATTTGGAGCCCACTGAGGAACTCCAGCAGTGGAAGAGCCACGCATGGACTGGTCCTGTATGAGGTGCGTTGCCAGAACAACTACCAGCAGGTCAACTGAAAGGGAAAGGCGATACCTGGTATCATTGGTCGCAGTGTGTGCAGCACATGAGAGGTTGGTAGAGTGAAAACCTCTACACAACACAGGTGGTAACCCAGCAGAGGCAAAAATAAATCCTCTCACCTCAGTGCAGCGGGCCAGCCACGTAGCTCTACCTGGGAGGCCCGAGAAGAGAGAAGAGGAGCAGCGCAGGAAGGTCGCCACGCCACAGTGAAAGGCGAGCTGCACAGTTGAGACTCCACAAAAGCAGGGGAGTTTCACCCAGGATACAAAGTTTATATATAACATGATGCAACACACCGTAATCAGAGAGACATCGCACGAGAAAAACTGATTAGAATGTTCATACAACTACATGTTTATTGTATGCAATGATAATAACTATGGTGTGCAAGCGTTTTATTGACTATATTTATGCAGGGCACTCTGGACCACTTGTCTCGAACACGGAGGCCAGTCCAGCCCAGCACTTCCCTGGAGAACAGTAGTTGCTAAAGCAGGATCGGGTAGACAAAAGCGCGAAAGAGTCAGGGTAAAGGTGATGAGTAGTCTCAGCATGAATAATGGCATAGAGTTGAATTATGGTAAAGAGGTCTACCCGCTCATTTCACATGCTGACGGTGGTGATCGCCATGTAAGTGTACAGGAGTCAGTAGTAGCTGGCACAGGCGTGTGAGGTGTGGGTCTGCAATCACCCTACGATATGCTTAGGGCAAAATTTAGTTGATGCAAAGTTCAAGCCGCAGAAAGTTGAATCACCATCGACTGATCGATGGTAACTTCGAGAAATTGTAGTAGTCAAAAGAACAGGAACCAAAAGAGATTACTGACCATTAGAGTTTCAGACCGAAAGCCTAAGGATTTATCTCACAACACAACACACCCACTTTTAGCCGCCAGAGGTAAGAGACATGCACAAAGAGAAATCCAGGGCAAGGCGATATGACCCAGGTTAACCTCCACCTGATAGACTCTATTGAGTGCTCCAGGGAGTTCCAGACGAAAAGCCGCTGGTAAATTCAGCGCAGGATTTGCCATATTTTTGGTGACAACTCACCGTTACTGATCGCGATAATCCGCGTTCATTGCAACCTGCCGAGCTTAACCCAACCAGATGCCATGATGGGTTCGCAGAACACCAACTGAAGCTGTTGATGGAAATCGAATGGCCCTAACAGAAGGGAGGTGTGTGTTTATATTCGAGACACATAAAAGGCACTTTTTGTCCCTTCAATAATACGCCCCCAGATGGCTTTGGGGCACCGAGCCCGAGGGCTTGAAACTTTCATTCAAACCATGCATGAACACTCAGGTATTTGAAAAATTGTTGATGCCCTGGATGCATTATCATTCAGCTGATTGTTTGAAAGCAGGGCCATGTCAGCATGCTTTCGACTGCCTTTTGGGGAATACCGGTCATCGTTAGTTGTTGTATCGGCCTTGTGTGAGAGGTGATTGTTGGTAAAAGCAATTGTTAGAGCGAATTGTTGTAAGTTGTCATTTTTGCTCCACCATTGTACTTAACTGTGTGTTGAAAATTCTTTAGCCCCTCCCAGATTCTCGAGGTTCTGAGAATCTGGGGGCTGCGGTAAGTTTTATCAATACAAAACATCCAGAAGGTCTGATGTGGTAAAACTTCACCTTGTATGGTTTTCACCGTGTTATCTAGGGTGAACCATAGATTGGGTGGGAGTGTTATCTCTTTACATCTAGATGTTGTTCCTGCTTTTACATCCTTTTTGGTCAGCAGCTCACGTATCAAGGTGGCTCCTTGTTCACATGTATACTCATAAGATGTCATATGTTAATGAACCCATGCATATTCATGTAAATCAATAAAAATATAGTGTTGGTCAGAACCGGACGAGAGCAATGGGGTCAAGCGGGCGAACCAAGCGCCTGTCCAAGCTCTTCTCCGCAGTAACGTGAAACATAAAGAATGTTGCTACTGCGGTTCTTGCTTGCCAAAATCATTACTGCCTTCAACGCTCCAGTAATAGGTTCGCCACAAACCAATACACTGTCCTTCGAGTCGACTCGAGTCGGCATTCACCGAGGGAGAACCCCGACGCCAGCGAGACGTGAGAA